>NC_136268.1:125491391-125526391 GCF_964187855.1 Myxine glutinosa
GACCACGTTCACGTGGACCTGGTGGGACCTCTGCCCCCCTCGCGGGGTTTCACCCATGTCCTCACAATGGTGGACCGCACCACCCGGTGGCTGGATGCCGTGCCTTTGGCGGCGACGACGGCGGCGGACGTCGCCCGGTTCGGCGCCCCCTCGGACATCTCGTCCGACCGCGGCCCCCAGGTCACCTCGGAGCTCTGGGGGGCGGTCGCGCGGGGGCTCGGGGTCCAGCTGCACTGAACCACGGCCTACCACCCCCAGGCCAACGGCCTGTGCGAGCGGTTCCACCACTTGTTGAAGGCCGCGCTCTGAGCCACCCTCAGCGACGGCGGCTGGGTCGACAGGCTCCCCTGGGTCCTGCTGGGCTTCTGGACGGCGCCCAAGGACGACCTGCGTGCATCCCCGGCGGAGTTGGTCTTCGGACAACCGCTGCGGGTGCCGGGCGAGTTCCTCCCCGACCCCACGGCACCATGGTCGGCACCATGGCACAGGAGCGCTCCGCGCTGCAGGAGACCGCCCAGAGGTTCGCCCCGGTGCCGACGGCGCACCACGGGCACCCACCTACGCACGTCGCCCCGGAGCTTCGCACCGCGGAGTACGTCTTCGTCCGGCACGACACCCACCGGACACCACTGCGGCCCCCGTACGACAGGCCTTTCCGCGTGCTGGAGACCGGGGTGAAACATTTCACCTTGGACATCGGCGGTACTCCCGACCGCGTCTCAGTGGATCGCCTCAAGCCGGCCCACCTCGACGTGGACCACTCACCGCCGGTGGCTCAGCCCCCGCATCGGGGCCGCCCCCCTGCGGGCGGACCCCCGGCACCACCCAGTCCCGCCGGCACGCCACCCCCCGGTCCTGCACCCATCCCGGGTGCAGCCGGAGGCATCCCAGCTGGCATCCCTGCACCCCGGATGCCGCCAGTTGCCAGAGGGCGCTTTGGCCGGGTCATCCGTTTGCCCCGCAAACTGGCCCTCCCCGTGCGCGGGAATTCTGGGGGGGGGGGGGGGGGGGGCGTGTGGCGGACACGAAAGCTCACTGGCATGATGGCATCATTCCGCGCACCAAGTGGGCGGCGGCCACGCCCGAGGGGTAGGCGTGGCCTCGGGATATACACCGGGTGCGCAGCCCGGAGCACTCCAGTGCTACAGTAGGGCTCTTTCAATAAAGACTCTTTTGACTTACCGCGTTGTCCGCTTCCTCCTTGGCAAGCAAGTAGCGCGCGTAGCACCGCGCTTCAACATCATTTGTGCATCTGATAAATTGCCAGTAACCATTTTGTGAAACTGAATGTGCAGGTGCAGCATCTAATTCAATATGTCGACATGTCACACACGTCCATGCCCGTGGGATTCCCACGGGTGACCCCACTAGTATATATATATATGAAACAGGAGTGTTTGTCCGTCCGTTTGTCCGTCCCCAAACTACCCCCTCAGTTTTGGGGCTAGCCACACCGAACTTCATTCCATTAAAAGGATGCAACTCATCTTCGCTTGAGTGCATTTCAGAAACATATTTTCTCATCAATATAAAAAGTTCACGCCATGAATTTTGTCCAACACTAGGGATTTGCCATTAATAAATTGCACTATTTTCTCATAGCGTATCCACTCGCGGGGCAGTGAGGTGGTCGCACGGCGTAGTACTATTGACACCCAGCCAATCATCAGTCAGTATTCTCACAACAAGCACTCTATGTACCCAGCAATGACGTCCTGCATGGAATGGGTGAATGGCGACGATGTCTTTAGAAAGTGCGTGAAAAGTCCGACCAAATGTGTCATGCAAATATCATGTGTAAACTCTTTGAGTACGGGATTTTTTTGTTGATAAAAATACCCCCGGTGCGGGATTTATTTGGCATTTTGGTACGGGAATGCAACCACGTACTGACGATCTATTTGAAGGTGTAGTCGATGACGTGTAGTAACGTATTCCGTACACAAAACTTTTTCGCGGGTTACGGCACTGGACGTCATCCGTACTCAAAGGGTTAAGAAACAAGATATTCGTACCTTGACACAGATTTGATGGGATAAGTACTGTGAATATCCAATATAATCAGATGGATGATGATGATGATGATGATGATGATGTGTGTGTGTGTGTGTGTGTGTGTGTGTGTGTGTGTGTGTGTGTGTGTGTGTGTGTGTGTGTGTGTGTACGTGTGGTTTTTGTACATGTGTGGTTGTTTGCACGTGTGTGTCGTTGGCTATCTCCATAATTTGGGTTTTAGAAGGTGGAGCAGAGTCCTCCCAAGACTCATGAAGTATCCACCTTCGTCTGTGTCGTTGGTTGTTATCTCCATAATTTGGGTTTCAGAAGGTGGAACAGAGTCCTCCCAAGACTCGCGAAGTATCCACCCCCATTTCGGTGAAGGATTGTGATTCATGCGCTAAGTTGTGAAGTTTTGTTGTTCTCAAAGTTTTGTTCCAAGGGCTCTTTTCAGGATCATCACTGAGCCCCTTACAGGCTCCAACTTTAGTTTGTTTGTGGTAATGTTCGCAGGGGTGAGTTTTAATATCTCTGTAATGTTCTTCTTTATCATTCCTGTCACCCCAATTATCACTGGTGCAATTCCGGCGCTCTTCAGCTTCCAGGAACTTTTCACTTCATTCTTGAGGGCTTGTTATTTGGGCATTTTCTTGATTTCTGCATTATTTAGGCCGAAATCGCTGAGTACTGGTAACTCAATCAGCAATGCAGTCTTTTCCTTTTCGTTCCTGAGTACTATGTCCGGTCGCAGTGCTTTGTCTTCTTTGTTCACGCTGTATGGGATCATCAGGTCATACGTGAGCATTATGTCCTTGTTTTCAATGATTGCTTTTGGTTCATGTTTCCACAAGTTTTGTAGAACTGGGATATTGAAATTTCTGCAGATGTGCCAGTGGATTACTCTACATACCTTGTTGTGCCTTTGGGTGTACAGCTGCTCTTGCATGAGTTTTTACATCCCGATAGGAGGTGACATGTGTTTCCTGTTTCTACAATGCAGAAAATATTATTAGTCCCCTACCGGTGTACACCGGAGGGGACTATAGGTTTGTACGCCGTCCCTCCGTCCATCAGTCCGTCAGTCCGTCACGCAAAGAACAGTTTTCCGGACTTTTTTTCTAAACGCTTAATGCTAATGATTTCAGACTTGGCACATGGTTTCCTCATGATAAGTTACAGATCAAGTTCGAACCTCACGACGTTTCGATCATTTTTGACAAAGTTATGGCACTTTGAACTTTGGGAATTCTGATAATTCTGATGATCCTTAACTCAGTGCCATTTTAAGTTTTAATTTCCTTTAAAAAAGATTTTCTCTGCAATAATTGGACCGATTGAGATCAAATTTTCACCATAGAAGGGACTCGGTCTGTAGAATATTTTAATGGTAATTATGACGTCACAGGTCACGTGGTTCGGCCGCCATATTGTTTTTCGTGAAAACACGAAAACCCCTTTTTCTCTGCAATGGCTGAACAGATCGAGGCCAAACTTTGCAGGCAGAATCGCATACCCATGACGAACAAAAAAGTCAGTGAGCATGACGTCATGCGTCACATGGTTTCAGAGTTATGACGTTTTCAAGCATGAACCTTTAAAACCGAGCCCCTCCCTCATTTTTGATCCAATCGAGGGGAAACTTCACAGATCTGTTCAGCATGTCAGTCTACTAAAATGTGCTTTTGGAATTTGCGATAGGGCACGTGGTTTGGCAGATATCGTTAATTAAATGAAAGTATTTTTAAAAAATGGATATCTCTTGTTTATTCTAGAGTTCTCTTCAAGCCGCACCGCGTGCCCTCAGCCTCGTCTCGCGAACGTCAACAGCACGACACAGCGCGCGCTTTCCGGAGGGGCGGAGCCAAGCCGAGCAACATTTATATATACACATCGATCATTGATCGTGAACCGGAAAATATAATAAATTACTGATATTTAGCGACTTGAAAGGTTCTTTATCAACAACTTATTTATGGTGCTTCTGCTGACCTGTCCACAAGGTGTATAAATCGAAGTCCCGAGTGCGAATCACAGGTGAGGCCGTCCTGAGGTAATTAGCGATTGGGAACGATTCAGAACCTGTGGGTGAATAACCCTTGGTAATTTCCCCAACAGTTTTCCGGACGACAGACTGCCGGTAGGGGACATGTATTGCACCGCAATACTCAGAATGCTTGTTTCTTCTTGTATTTTTTGCAATTGTTGGTGCTGTATTCATTGCTGTTTCAGTTTGGTGCGTGACATCTTCCAATCACACCTGTTTTTGGAAGTTTTATTTGCAAGGTGAGTGAGAGATACCTTTTCTGGCTTGTTGTGTTCATGCTTGTACACAAATTGTATGCTACTCTGCTAATCACGCACTCTGCTAATCCAACCATCGTCACTCTCTGCTCTTGATTGAGTTCCATCAGGCTGATACCTCTTTCTTTCCTCGGCAGGTACATTCTTGGGATGCACTGATTTTTGTGGAACATTTTGTGGATAATGAGTTTCTTTGGTTTTGTATCTGGCTTTGTGATATCCGCTTGTGGCCAGTTTACTATTCCACAGCTGCACTGGAACAATGGTTTATGGCTTTGGTTTTGTTTCTTGGGTGAGAAATGTTTTCAGGATCAGCCTTCTTCTACGCAGATATTCTTTGGTAATTGTTTTGTGCATTTTTTATGACAAATTTCGTGGCCCTCTTCTACTCCAAGGTATTTGCAAGATGCTCCGTTGTCTAGCTTCTGTATTGTTGTATTTAGATCGATTTTTTGTTGTCCGTTTATGTTTGTCTGCCTTGTACGAATATGCATTTGGCACACTTATCTTGGCGAAATTCCATTTGGATGTCATTGGAGAACCGTTTCTCTAATTTCAGTTGTTCTGCCAATTTTTTGTCGTTCATTGCAAAGAGGTTTAAATTATCCATATACAGTAAATGTCACCTTTACTGTTTCTTTGGGCGTTCTTTTATTGTATGTTGAGGTGTATCTATGTCCTTGCTCATTAATGAGGTTACTTAGTGGGTCCAGGGCCAGGCAAAACAGGAGAGGAGAAAGGATATCTCTTTGGAAGATCCCGTGTCCGATCTTTACTCTTGGTATTTCAATCGTTCCTTTCGAGTGCTGCAGGATTAGTGTGGTATTCCATAGATCCATGGCTTTCTCAATCAGTTTGATTATTTGGGGATTTATCTTGTACATTTGCATGCACTTTATAATTCATGAATGTGGGACACTGTTAAAAACTTTTTGTAGTCAATCCATTCTATGGACAATTTGGTTCTTCTCGTATTGCATTTTTCGAGTATGGTCTTGTTTAGTAATAGGTGGTCTATTGTTCCATAACATCCTCTCTTGCATCCCCTCTGTTCTGCCTCTAGCCCTCTTTGTTATGTTAGCTGGTGGTACATTGTGTCTGTAATGATTCCTGTTAAAAGTTTGTATGTTGTTGGTAGACAGGTTATTGGCGGGTATTTGTGGGGTATTTGGGTCTCTCCAGATTTTGGAATGAGGAAGGTGTTACCTTCTGTGAACCATTCATCCATTTCCTGATTCCCTTGGATAAGTTCATTGAGTGCTCGAGCATAATGAACGTGGATAGCATGTGTGTGTGCGCGCATATGTGTGTGTGAGGCATGTTTTTTTGACTTTTAATTATGTACGTCTATTAATTAATTACATACTGTTGTAAAGTACCTTTTAGCCCTTTAAACTGCTGAGACCCCTTTGACTTTTGAAGACCCTTTAAGACTCCCAAGATCCTTCAGACCCCAAAGACCAGAGGACCCAAAAGACCACGAAAATATCCAAATGACCCAGACTCAAAAGCCTCCTTCCCCTCACTCCCCCTCCCCCCGCACCCATCGAAATGTGACAGATAATGATTCTTTGGATGAATCACAATACTCCAGGTATGATTATTCCCTTCATAATTGACGGTCGACATTGTAGCTTCCTCTTTGAAAACCCTGTTCTGATCTCTCAGAAACAGCAGCTTATACTGTCTGACTTGTCTAGTCTTGAAGCAATGGGTGCATGGAAAAGGCCGAAAACTCCAAATATCACTCTTCAAATCCTTATTTACAGAAGTATCTGATTACAATAACTACAACAGAACCATTATTGATTACAAGACCTTGATACAGTACTTCATTTGACAGAGTTCACAGTGGATGTTTTGATGTATGTATAATTACTTCTCTAACGTGACGAGTGAGGAATCTTTGACATATCGAAAACGAGAGTGGTTGCGATTGTTTATGAAAAATCACTGTGTTTTAATCGTGACAATTTTTTAAATAAAGCAAGGACAACCTTAGGATTTTGAATTGTTATGCCTTTGTCCCGAAGGTGGCCGGAGGCATTATGTTTTCGGGTTGTCTGTCCATACGTCCATACGTCCATACGTCCATACGTACATACGCCCGTCCGTCCGTCCATACGGGCTAAACCTCGTTTTTCTCAGCAACCATATGTCTGATTGAGATGAAACTTTCAGGGTAGGAGTGACACCCATGCAGAATGTTTTTATGATAATTTTCATGTCATAGGTCACGTGGTATGGCAGCCATCTTGGATTAAACGCAAATAATTCAAAAATGATTTCTCGGAAACCGCTGAATGGAAAAATTTGAAACTTGGCGCATTGTCAAGTATTCCCAATGGTGAACAAAAACATGATAATGATGACATCATAGGTGAAGTGGGATACCAGCCAAAAATGTTTTCATCGAATTCCTTATCCTAAAAATCTGAAATTGCATGCACATGATCTATGACCCATTTGTATTGAAATATTAAATTTATGACATCATAGGTCACATGGTTTGGCAACCATAATAATAATAATAATAATAATAATAATAATAATGCATTTATTTTATATAGCGCTTTTCAGGAAGCCCAAAGACGCTTTGACAGAGTGCAAAACATAACGCATAGCAAAACATAAAGACAATTGCAAAAAAAGAAGAATCAATAGGGAAATATTCAAAGCACAAAGGAGGGAGAAGGAGAGGAGATAGTCAGGGGTTAGATGCTGTGGGTTAAATGTTGAATGCAGTGTTGAACAGGTGGGTCTTGAGTGATGTTTTGAATGTGGTGAGTGAGGAGGAGTCTCTGATGGTGTGAGGTAGCGAGTTCCAGAGGGTGGGAGCAGCGATGGAGAAGGCCCTGTCCCCCCAGGATCTAAATTTGGTCCGGATGGGGGGGGTCAGGAGGTTGGTACCAGCAGAGCGGAGGTTGCGGGTGGGAGTGTGTCTGGAGAGGAGGTCAGCCAGGTAGGATGGGGCCAGGTTATGGAGGGCTTTGTAGGTCAAGAGGAGGATTTTGTACTGGATTCTCTGGGAGATGGGGAGCCAGTGAAGCTTGTAAAGGACGGGGGTGATGTGGTCACGGGTCCGGGAATGGGTGAGTAGACGGGCAGCGGAGTTCTGAATGTATTGGAGTTTATTGGTGATTGTTGAGGGTGAACCATAAAGGAGGCTATTGCAGTAGTCCAGACGGGAAGTGATGAAGGCGTGGATGAGGGTTTCTGCAGCCACAGAGGAGAGGGATGGACGGAGACGGGCGATGTTTTTCAGGTGGAAGAAGGCTGTCTTTGTGATCTGTTTAGTGTATTTGTCGAAGGAGAGGGTTTGGTCAAAGATGATGCCAAGATTCCGGATGTGAGGGGAGGTGGACACTGGGAAACCGTCGATGTTGAGGGCAAAGTTATGGGTGGACTTGGTGAGCGTTTTTGGGCCAATGATGATTATTTCAGATTTATCACAGTTAAGTTTGAGGAAGTTGATTTGAAGCCAGGATTTTATTTCAGTGATGCAGTTTGTCAGGATAGAGTGGGTGGCGGTGGAGATGGACTTGGTGGAGATGAAAAGCTGGATGTCATCGGCGAAGCAGTGGAATTGGAGACCATGACGGCGGATTAAGTGACCGAGGGGGGACAGGTAAAGGATAAAGAGGAGGGGGCCAAGAACTGAACCTTGGGGGACACCTTGGGGGAGGGGAGCAGTGGGGGATTTGCAGTTATTGATGGAGATGAACTGACGTCTGTCAGAGAGGTATGATTTAATCCAAGAGAGGGCAGTGCCGGTAATGTTAAAGGTGGTTTCAAGTCGGGTGAGGAGGATGGTGTGATCGATGGTGTCAAAGGCAGCGCTGAGGTCGAGGAGGATGAGAATGTTGAGGTTGCCAGCATCAGAGGAGAGGAGAAGGTCGTTGGTGATTTTGAGGAGAGCAGTTTCAGTACTGTGGTTGGACCGGAATCCGGATTGGAATGTTTCATACAGGTTATTGGCAGAGAGGTGATGCTTGAGTTGAGTGGCTACAGCGCGTTCCAAAACCTTTGACAGAAAGGGTAGGTTGGAGATGGGTCTGAAGTTATTTAGGGTGTCAGGGTTTAGTCCAGGTTTTTTCAGAATGGGGGTAACAGCAGCAATTTTGAGGGATGGTGGGACGATGCCTGTAGACAGGGAGGAGTTTATTGTTGCAATGATAAGTGGAGAAAGAGCAGGAAGGGAGGCCTTGACAAAGCTGGAGGGGATGGGGTCAAGAGTGCAGGTGGCAGTTTTCATTCCGATGAGGAGTTCAGAGAGGTCAGTAGGGGAGACTGGGGAGAATTGAGACAGGGGATGGCAGGATAAGGGGGGGCAGGTGGTTTGAGGGGGAGCGGGTGCGGCGGTGGTCAAGCTGTTGTAGATGTTTTCAATTTTGCGTTGGAAGAATGAAAGGAAGGAGATGCAGTTGTCTATTGTGAATGACTGGGTGGTGGTGTTCAGGGGGCTGAGGAGTTTGTTTATTGTAGAGAAGAGTGCTTTTGGGTTTCCGGAGCCAGAGTGGATAATTTGAGAGTAGTAGGCGGAGCGGGCGCGGGAGAGGGCATCTTTATAGTGTTGTATGTGGTCCTTGTAGGCCTGGGAGTGAACTGTGAGACCTGTTTTATTGCGGAGTCTTTCAAGTTGGCGAGCACGAGTTTTCATTAGGCGGAGCTCAGGGGTAAACCAGGGAGCAGAATGGGTGAAAGAAACTGTTTTGGTTTTTATAGGCGCAATTTGGTCAAGGCAGGAAGAGAGAGTGTGGTTGTAGTAGTCAGTGAGGTCAGAAGGGGTGTGGAGGTCAACGAAGGGAGAAGTGGACATTTTTTCAGAGAGGGTCGATGAGAATGAGGCAGGTGAAAAAGCGTTTAGCTTACGGAAGTTGATAGTGCGATAATGCCTTGGTGCTGGGGTGGGGATGTTGATGGTGAAATTGATGTCATATGATATCATATGTCATTGAAAATGATGTCATAGGTCACCATATTGGATTTAACCTAAAACCTTAAAAAAACATCTTCTCCCAAGCCACCAAATCGATTGACTCGAAACTTTATGTGTGTCATTGAATAGGCATGGCGATTAAAAGATGATCACGAAAACATCATTGGTCACATTGCGTGGCAGGCATTGGATTGAAGGAATATATTAAATAATTATATATCTGAAACCGCTTGCTCTATTGATGTGAAATTTTACAAACATAATCTAACACCATTGTTGCATATAGTTTGAAAATGATGTCATAGGTCACGTGGTTTGGCAGCCATCTTCAATAGAAAAACTAACCTCATCTGATCAATACAAAACGTGACATACGTGATCCTCTCCCCATACATATGCAGAGTGTACATTTTAAAGGTCATATGTGATGTGGTAGGGCAGCCATATTAGTTTGAAAGCCAATATTAAAAAAATTCCCTTCTCTGAAACCGCTTCACTGATCGATGGGAAACCTGTCATGGTTGGTGAAAATGTGATATTTGAAAACAGCTGAAGGGATTTAAATCAAACTTGCTTATTTTTAGGACAGTTAACGAGGGCATCTACTCGTTGTGGGACTATGCGGAGGCATATTGACGACAGTCGCATTGTTCTAGTTAAAGTATTGTTACGTTTGTAGGGGGTAGGGATACCATCGACCAGGTAGAGTGCATAAATTAGCATGCTCCATATGTCGCGATGAAGAAGAAGAACCACCATGTAATAAGTAGGGAATTTGTATTAGCCCGGATGTCGTGTAAGGTGTATCTTCGTCCCCATTACGAGGAGTGCGGTATGTTAATTAGCTCAGGGATTATGGGTAATTTATCCCTTGCATGTCGTTACCTCTGTAATTTATTTCCTATGTCCCTTTTAGCACCACACCATTGACACTAGCCAATCGCGCGCATTTACACCCCCTAATTAAAAACCTACCCGGGAGCCAGGACATTGAGCGCTGCCGCTGATGACATTGACTTTGGAAGCGCACAGGACGGGCGGACCAAGGGCCATGCCCAGAAGGGCAGTGATTGGTCGGGGTTTTGATTGGCACAAGCCCGGGGTAAGATGGGACTTGCTGATAGGAGCAGGGAAGGACCAGTAGGGAGCGACTCGCTGATTGACGAAGCTCCCCAGATGATGTCAGAGCCTGAGTGATAAAAGAACGTGCTCGTGGGCATTTTTTTCTTTCGTCTTCTTGGCTTTTCACTCTAGCGGACATTTTGCTCTCTTCTCCTTGGCTCCTCGCTCAGACCGACATTCCCCTCTCCTGTGCCTTGTCGTTCTGAAGACTATAGCGAATGGTCGCGATTCCTTCTTGCGCTTTTTCTCCCCTGGACCTCGTACGAAGTGTGGTATTTTTCTCTCGGGCTCAAGGGAGCGATCGTAAACGGCCGTGTTTGGAGATCTTGCTGGTGGTCATGAGGAGGAAGAGCGACGGGTGGACGAGTGATGCCTGCTTGCTGCAGCGCGACGAGGCCCGGAGTGAACAGACGCACCGCAAGGCCTGGCTTCCCGCCCATCTGCTTGTCAATGAACGTGCGGTTCCCACCAAGGCACCGGATGATTTCCATGATTACTGACGATACCCCACCAGCGATCAGAGTTAAGTGCACACAAACGCCATATATTTTCTAGTTATTTTACCTTCGTCTGTTTTCGGGTCTGACGTGAAGACGTCCAAATTTAGGAATTTAGTTTATCGCGCATTTTCTTTGTACCGGCATTTATTTAAATAAATCTGTTATTTTTGTACATTTTAAATCCGTTTGCGTTTGAGTTTTTTTTTTAAGGTGTGGAGACGTTGAGTGGAAGCCGTTCAGGTCAGGCTCCAGTTTCTCCCCCTCACTCTTGCTTCCCCACGCGTATTCTCCGCCATTTGAACTGAACGCCTCGGAGTAACAGCTCGTTTGGTCATCCGTGCTACCCTAAGGTGTTCACCAAGGGTAGGCACACGACAGTATGTTGTCCAGTCTTCAAGTTCACGAGTACAATAGTCCATGTATTAGTGGTGCTGGAGATATGAGTCCTTAAAAATGGCTGAATTGCCAAAAAGTGGCTTTTTGGACCCTGGTAGCAAACTTCAACACCCCATTGCGCCATGTTGTACAGATATTTAATGGAGAACTTTTTACCCATAGTCCAATATATCGTCTATACATATGCGAAATTTCAAGTTGCATCTCAGACATGGAACAAAATCCGATTTCTATCTGCTTTTCCACCTTCTGCACACGGACTAAATGTTATTATAAAGACTCAGCCGGCCAGGCAATGTACTCATTCGCTCACCACGCCGCCAGGTCCGACAGACCCAGCACATTTGCCAGTTCGGAAGTAAACCCCGACGTCATCAGAGTATTCCTGAACAGAGATTAGACTCCGCCCCCCGACAACTCGTAATGAGGAGGCCACACCCTGGCTTCCGTGACTGGTTAAGAAGCCATGGAGTGACGAACAGAGCTCGGTGATTGGACAGAGTGTGACGTCAGCGGTCGAACGTTCGAGAGGGAGAAGAAGACGTCTCGCCCTTGCTCGTTCTCTTTGTTCTTGGTTGCATGAGGGAACGGCTGCGTTTTCGCATACAGCAGGAATTAAGAATAAACCAGAATGGCACTCGGGAGAGTGCATACTCCGCCAGGCTGAACAGTTTGTTTTGTATCCCACTGATAGGCTGAATCTGGATTTCTTGTCACCTAACCAACTCGTCCACCAAGTTTAGTCATAACTCGTCCATAACGTTTTCAAATATCATGTTAAATATCGCTTTTCACCCCATCTCTCAATGCTGAAGAATCACTTCAAAATTAAATAGTCATATCGAATCCATATTCAGATTTTCACCAAGATCGAATCGATTAGTCGTTGTCACACACCCAACTGGTCCACCAGGTTTTGTCCAAATACATCCATAACTTTTTGAGATATCGTGTTTTGTATCGGTTTTAGCCCCATATCTCAATGGTGAAGAATCACTTCAAAATTAAATAATTATTGTATCCGAATCCATATTTAGATCATTACCAAAATCGAATCGATTAGTCCTTGTCACACACACAACATGTCTACCAAGATTCGTCCAAATCCGTCCACAACCTTTTGAGATATCCTGCGCTGTATCGTTATTGACTCCATCTCCCAATGGTGAAGAATCGCTTAAAAAAATTCTACTAGCCGGATCCGAATCTGGATCTTCTCCAAAATCTAATCATTTCGTCCTTGTCACATCCACTACCTCTGCTAAATTTCATCCGAATCCGTCCACAACTTTTTGAGATATCATGTTCACAGACAAACATATGAAAAACATATAACCTCCATCCACCTTCGGTGGCAGAGGTAAATAGAGGGAGACTTGAGAAATGATGGGTGCATTAACTTAATCTATTAATTTGCTTATCTATGTACTAAATAACCTCATTCTTACCATTGATGAATTTAATGGAACATCTACATCCCATTTATACATTACTTAAATCCCTTTAGCCTCTCGCTTAGAGGGATGGAATTCATCCATAGTAACAGCATGCAATAACCTAGTGTTTCAGGCGAGACTGAGATATTTGAGGTCGATGACCAACAAGCAGCCAGAACAGATCCCTTTTAATTTTTAAGTGCTTTTTAATTTACGCCACCCATCTAATGGGCAGTGTGCCTCGACATTCAGCAGCTCCTGCACAGATTTCATTCCAAACGTGAACAAACATGAGAAGACAGGTCAGAGGTGAGCATGCTGCCAAGCAAGCTCTCTTGCCTTCGGGTACAACAAAGGGCCAATCTAAGGAGGTCTCCCATCCAAGTGTCGCCTTAACTTCTGAGATCTCACCCATAACTCGACAGTTGTAAAAAATAAAGAAAAGAAAATCCCTTTCATGGATAATTTAGAGTGTTTACAGACCACATGTGCCTTTAAAGAATCAGACACGTGAAAAGTAAACCGGGTGTGTCCTCTTCATGCTATTTCTTTTCATCACAGTTATTCAATACATTCAAAATTACATTGGGGTTTCATTTAATGCAAGTGACAAACCTCAATAAAAAAATAAAATAAACAAGAAATATGTCGTGCATCGCACAATACTTGCAAAATCCCTAAAATAAGTTGTTGGCCTATGATGACTTCAAAAATAATTGGTGGTTGCATTCAGTGTCCAGATATGCAAATCCTCTTAACATTCCAAGTCAATCGGATGAAAATTGAGGATTTTAGAAATTCGGCCTATAGAGGGAGATTATAGAGGGAGGCATAGACCTTTTGGCCTATGTTGACCTCAAAAATAGTTGGGGGTTGAATTCAGTGACCAGATATGCAAATCCTCTTCAAATTGCAAGTTAATCAGATGAAAATTTAGGATTTTAGAAATTGGGCCTATGTTGACCTTTTAACCTGGTTGACCTCAAAAATACTTGGTGGTTGAATTCAGTATCCAGATATGCAAGTCCTCTTCAAATTGCAAGTTAATTGGATGAAAATTTAGGATTTTAGAAATTGAGCCTATGTTGACCTTTTAACCTGGTTGACCTCAAAAATACTTGGTGGTTGAATTCAGTATCCAGATATGCAAGTCCTCTTCAAATTGCAAGTTAATTGGATGAAAATTTAGGATTTTAGAAATTGAGCCTATGTTGACCTTTTAACCTGTGTTGACCTCAAAAATACTTCAATTAAACATGTCCTCTTCAATTAAAAAATGTTGGAGTCAATGGAGTCCTCTTCAAATTTCAAGTCAATCGGATGAAAATTGAGGATTTTAGAAATTCGGCGAAGTTGGTGACCTTCGGCCTATGTTGACCTATTGACCTTTTGACCCCAAAAACAATAGGTTTCTTGGTTACGACCAACTCTACCGTTTGGTGAAGTTTCGTGAATATCGGTTTAAAATTGTGACCTGTAGGCGACTGACAGACAAATAGACAGACAAACAGAATAGCGCACAAGACCAACCAATATACTTGAAAAATCTTCGATTTTCGCAAGTAAAAGGTGTATATAATCTAAAAATAATAACACTTTTCAGCACAATGTCACACCGTCGATACACATTCTATGATTGTGATTTTGTAGTAAAACGAGTAAAATATCAAAAATACATATTCTTTTATTTCATTCCAATATTGTGATGCTTATCATTGATTGTCGGTTCGCTATGGCTGATGTATTCGCCCTGAATCGAATACAGTTTCTACTGCTAGTACTACATTGCATTTACATTAAATTGTAAAGTTAAGGTACAGTTATAGAATGTAGAATGCAAACATTTAACCATCAATATTGTGATTTTGTGATGCTTATCGTCGATTTCCGGTTCCCTATATAATGCAAACATTTAACCATCAATATTGTGATGCTTATCGTCGATTTCCGGTTCCCTATATAATGCAAACATTTAACCATCAATATTGTGATGTTGTTCCCTATTTAATGCAAACATTTAACCATCAATATTGTGATGTTGTTCCCGATATAATGCAAACATTTAACCATCAATATTGTGATGTTCTTCCCTATTTAATGCAAACATTTAACCATCAATATTGTGATGTTGTTCCATATTTAATGCAAATATTTAACCATCAATATTGTGATGTTATTACCTATATAAGGCAAACATTTAACCATCAATATTGTGATGTTATTACCTCTATAAGGCAAACATTTAACCATCAATATTGTGATGTTATTACTTTCTAATGCAAACATTTAACCATCAATATTGTGATGTGTCCTATACAATGAAAACATTTAACCATCAATATTGTGATGTTATTACCTCTATAAGGCAAACATTTAACCATCAATATTGTGATGTGTCCTATACAATACAAACATTTAACCATCAATGTTGTGATGTGTCCTATACAATGCAAACATTTAAATATCAATATTGTGATGTTATTACCTCTATAAGGCAAACATTTAAATATCAATATTGTGATGTTTCCTACACAATGCAAACATTTAACCATCAATATTCTGATGTTATTACTTATATAATGCAAACATTTAACCATCAATATTGTGATGTTATTACCTATCTAATGCAAACATTTAACCATCAATATTGTGATGTTGTTCCCTATTTAATGCAAACATTTAACCAACAATATTGTGATGTTGTTCCCTATATAATGCAAACATTTAACCATCAATATTGTGATGTTGTTCCCTATTTAATGCAAACATTTAACCATCAATATTGTGATGTTATTACTTATACAATGCAAACATTTAACCATCAATATTGTGATGTTGTGACTTATTTAATGCAAACATTTAACCATCAATATTGTGATGTTATTACCTATATAATGCAAACATTTAACCATCAATATTGTGATGTTATTAGTTATACAATGCAATCGTTAAATTACTTATATAATGCAAACATTAAATTACTTATATAATGCAAACATCTAACCATCAATATTGTGATATTGTTACTTATTTAATGCAAACATTTAACCATCAATATTGTGATGTTATTCCCCATGCAATGCAAAGATTTAACCATTAATATTGTGATGCTATTACCCATATAAGGCAAACATTTAACCATCAACATTGTGATGTTATTACCTATATAAAGCAAACATTTAACCATCAATATTGTGATGTTGTGATGCTTTTAGTCGATTCTCGGTTCCCCATACAATGCAAACATTTAAATATCATTATTGTGATGTTGTTTCCTATACAATGCAAACATTTACCCATCAATATTGTGATGTTATTACTTATTTGATGCAAACATTTACCCATCAATATTGTGATGTTGTTACTTATTTAATGCAAACATTTAACCATCAATATTGTGATGTTATTACCTATATAAGGCAAACATTTACCCATCAACATTGTGATGTTATTACCCATATAAGGCAAACATTTAACCATCAACATTGTGATGTTATTACCTATATAAAGCAAACATTTAACCATCAATATTGTGATGTTGTGATGCTTTTAGTCGATTCTCGGTTCCCCATACAATGCAAACATTTAAATATCATTATTGTGATGTTGTTTCCTATACAATGCAAACATTTACCCATCAATATTGTGATGTTATTACTTATTTGATGCAAACATTTACCCATCAATATTGTGATGTTGTTACTTATTTAATGCAAACATTTAACCATCAATATTGTGATGTTATTACCTATATAAGGCAAACATTTACCCATCAACATTGTGATGTTATTACCTATATAAGGCAAACATTTAACCATCAATATTGTGATGTTGTGATGCTTTTAGTCGATTCTCGGTTCCCTATACAATGCAAACATTTAACTATCAATATTGTGATGTTGTTTCCCAAACAATGCAAACATTTAACCATCAATATTGTGATGTTGTTTACGATACAATGCAAACCTTTAACTATCAATATTGTGATGTTGTTTCCTATACAATGCAAACATTTAACCATCAATATTGTGATGTTGTGATGCTTTTAATCGATTCTCGGTTCCCTATACAATGCAAACATTTAACTATCAATATTGTGATGTTGTTTCCCAAACAATGCAAACATTTAACCATCAATATTGTGATGTTGTTTCCCAAACAATGCAAACATTTAACCATCAATATTGTGATGTTGTTTACTATACAATGCAAACCTTTAACTATCAATATTGTGATGTTGTTTCCTATACAATGCAAACATTTAACCATCAATATTGTGATGTTGTTTCCTATACAATGCAAACATTTAACTATCAATATTGTGATGTTGTTTCCTATACAATGCAAACATTTAACCATCAATATTGTGATGTTGTTTACTATACAATGCAAACCTTTAACTATCAATATTGTGATGTTGTTTCCTATACAATGCAAACATTTAACCATCAATATTGTGATGTTGTTTCCTATACAATGCAAACATTTAACTATCAATATTGTGATGTTGTTTCCTATACAATGCAAACATTTAACTATCAATATTGTGATGTTGTTTCCTATACAATGCAAACATTTAACTATCAATATTGTGATGTTGTTTCCTATACAATGCAAACATTTAACCATCAATATTGTGATGTTGTTTCCTATACAATGCAAACCTTTAACTATCAATATTGTGATGTTGTTTCCTATACAATGCAAACATTTAACTATCAATATTGTGATGTTGTTTCCTATACAATGCAAACATTTAACCATCAATATTGTGATGTTGTTTCCTATACAATGCAAACCTTTAACTATCAATATTGTGATGTTGTTTCCTATACAATGCAAACATTTAACCATCAATATTGTGATGTTGTTTCCTATACAATGCAAACATTTAACTATCAATATTGTGATGTTGTTTCCTATACAATGCAAACATTTAACCATCAATATTGTGATGTTGTTTCCTATACAATGCAAACATTTAACCATCAATATTGTGATGTTGTTTCCTATACAATGCAAACATTTAACTATCAATATTGTGATGTTGTTTCCTATACAATGCAAACATTTAACTATCAATATTGTGATGTTGTTTCCTATACAATGCAAACATTTAATTATCAATATTGTGATGTTGTTTCCTATACAATGCAAACATTTAACTATCAATATTGTGATGTTGTTTCCTATACAATGCAAACATTTAACCATCAATATTGTGATGTTGTTTCCTATACAATGCAAACATTTAACCATCAATATTGTGATGTTGTTTCCTATACAATGCAAACATTTAACCATCAATATTGTGATGTTGTTTCCGATACAATGCAAACATTTAACTATCAATATTGTGATGTTGTTTCCTATACAATGCAAACATTTAATTATCAATATTGTGATGTTGTTTCCTATACAATGCAAACATTTAACCATCAATATTGTGATGTTGTTTCCTATACAATGCAAACATTTAACTATCAATATTGTGATGTTGTTTCCTATACAATGCAAACATTTAACTATCAATATTGTGATGTTGTTTCCTATATAATGCAAACATTTAACTATCAACAGCTGCAAATCAAGGTAATATAAAAACAGCAGTGTCTCAGTGGTTTACTTATGGTAGCTAGCCAGTAGTTTGTTAGAAAGTGTAAAAAAAATTAAATTAAAAATAAAAATAAATCAACATTATCAACAATGTATTTTTCGATATGATACAATGAATGCAGTTGAGGTGGTGGGATAATGACATCTTCAAAGCAGGACCATTTCACCTGCGTCGGATTGGTCGCTTTCCATGGTTGAGATTGCAGAGAAGACTTAAACTCGGAGTTGGAGTCAATGGAGTGGAGTGAGTATAAACACAAAACTGGTTCAAGTTTACAAACAGCTTGAGATAATACCGATGCTCCCACAGACACTAAATAAGTTGATGACACTGTACAGATAGAGTAATGCCAGCAAGAGCATTTTAGTATCGCTTGTGGGCACACATGCAAAGCTGTTTTCGCAATTATGTACAATTATGAGTCTGAAACCAGACTCCATAGGAAGCCTTAAAATCAAAAGAGAATGGATGTTATTGCTAAGTTATCAATATAATGAATATCGATATTCATGGTTCCTCGTGTCCTCTGATGCTGGCCGTTCTTGCTGCGAAACGAGCGGTTTGATTTTTATTGATGTTGAAACCATCCGTGGATGGTGGTAGTGGGTTAATGATGTTATTGCACTCATTTGTCGTGAATCCTAATTAAGGCTTAAGTGGTACATTGCCCATCTCATGGCATGAATACATGGAATTATAACTGTACAAATTATAACCGCATAAGCAATAAGAGGGGGGAATTAATAGGGAGATGTGGGGTAGTTGGGGAAGAGTAACATGGGAGAACTGAATGAGAACAGGGAAAGTAGTTTGGGATGTGAGTGAAAGAAATGCAAAGGAGAGTGGAGATGAGGGCTCAAAATGTCTGCCATTTTTTGCAAGCACAACGTGCAGACTATTGCTCAGTTATCTCAACTCTTACCTGGGAGATGACTTTTCTCACCTGTTCATGTAACAGTGCTTGGAGAATAGATCAGTCATCAAATTAAAATAACGTGCTCTCAGTTTGAAACGGAATGCCATTCATTAAAAATTCACACAATTCTGATATTTCATTATTAAATTACAATAATGTCACAATTTCCATACATCCTTTTTTCTTGTTTTATTTTTGTTCGTTGGACCCCTCCTTGTAAAAAAAAAAGTTCATCTATCTAAGTTCTAGTCTATTTATTTGATTATGATGTGCTGTACTCCTTACATCGGTGCAGCCGAAACAATTTCTTGGCAAGGGTTATACTGGGTGGTTTGCCATTGCCCTCCGAGCGTTGTTTGTCCGTGTTTGTCCAAATGTTGAACGTCAAGCAACGAAGCAGCACACGCCATTTAAAAAAATCTTTGGTATGATCTCGGCCAGGGTTTGAACCACCGACCTCCCAGACTCAGAGATATGCTCTAGCCATTACACCACCGAGTCAGGTGTCTAGACTATCCAGGAGCCCAACTTGATGCTCTTTGCTCAGTAAAAAGTATCGGTTTCTTCAGGCAAAATGGCTTTCCTCCCTTATTATCCAGACAGTCGGATTCTTAAATGAACGAGACCATGAGATTCTTGCACGAAGCACTCATTATTCCCTGAACAATATATTTCCTTTTAAATTGTTTATGCAAGGACTGATGTAAAAAATATTTCCTAATGTTTAATTCTACAAGCTTACTGAAACTTGGTCGGTTGCTTTCATTATTTTTCCAGGGCAATGCGAGATAGATAATTGTTCACCTGTCTGCTGTTAAGTGGGTTTGTCTTTGTATCTGCCTGTGAGATCTCAAGCAAGCAATTTATGCTTCCCTCTTCTAAATGACTCGTACAGAAGAGGAGGTAAGGATCAAGTCCCATCTGCATGCATGACGAGCCTCCAAACTCGAATCTTCAGTTCAATGCTCAACCCGGCCTCGTTTTAATACCTACAGGTGTTATAAGTCAACATTATCAACCTTTGGTTCCTTGATTGCATATGCCATCTTGTGTGGGTCAGTGTCGTTCAAGGGCAGTGTCTTCGTACAGCAGTGCTGCACTGAATGTAGAATAGGTGTCCCTGGCACCATGAACTCTTCCCTCAACGAGTTCCAGGAAGAGTGTGTCTCCAACCGCCAATGGAAGCACCAAGCTGATTACCGCAGCACCACAGCATGGTCTTTGGTCCACTGCCATGGCTTGTGGGGCCTTTTCTATCTCCTCTGTGTCGGGTCCTGAAGAGTCTACGTAGAGCATTGATGTGTTGGAGCGGCTCAGGATGGCGAAAATTTGTCCGTTCTTCTCTGGCACAAGCACAGCTGACACGAAGTAGCGACCGCCAATTGGTGCCGTGAAGATTCCTGTAAAAACGCATGAAAGGTCTTTTATTTCGATTATCACCCAGGGTGCATTTACGAACAACCTCCATACTGTGTAAACAGTTTGGGGTGGTGAGGGAGGAATGGAGAAAAAAAAACATTTCTAGAAAGGGGGAAATGAGATTGGCTTACTTGCCTGACTCGACCAATAAATTGTAACCTGAGAAAAATACACCAGGAGG
Source organism: Myxine glutinosa (assembly GCF_964187855.1). Taxonomy (NCBI): domain Eukaryota; kingdom Metazoa; phylum Chordata; class Myxini; order Myxiniformes; family Myxinidae; genus Myxine; species Myxine glutinosa. The sequence goes on from NC_136268.1 coordinate 125,512,214, forward strand.
ACAATGGGAATAACACAAATGTGGGCAACAATGGCACGGAGAGGAACAGAATGGGCAAGATTTCAGCAGTGTAGAAGAGATAGTGGGTGTGCAATGGGTGAATGCATGAGCTAGTAGTGATGGGCAGCAGGTTTTGGAAGACTCAAGTGAGGAGGACGAAACAACAGACACAGGGAGACGATTCCCCAATTGGGAAATTAAGGGGACAAAGTAAAGAGGAAGCAAAAGTGATGAGGAATTGTACTTGGAATTGCTGTGGTTGTCCGCTGCCGTTTTCCCAGAAAAAAGACTGAGGGGATTTTAAGAGTTGGGGGGTGTAAGGGCGAGCCAACGCACATCCATACACAGATGCTGGATCGAGTCAGCGCCTGGAGCATCACGTACAAACACTGGCGAGCCTGATGGAGCAACCAGATTGCACCTCCCAACATCGCCACCACAAATAAAGACCACAAACCTCTATCCCATCCATTCTGTTTATCATGTTGTCTGTCTCGTGTCCCTGAATGAGTCTGCCTTCGATAGGTTAAGTCTAAGGGTTTGTCGAGGTACCGTTTCCATCCAGTAAAGTGCCCCCATGAGGTTTCTATTTCCACATCATCTTTATTCCTTACTCATTAACATAAGGACAGATGTGCAAGCCGTTTAAAGCTTTATCGTCTATTCGTCCTGAAGGTTTATGATCTCTCTCGTCTGGGTCAATTTGCTTCATCTGCGCAGTCCACCCGAGTCCACCAACCTAGACAGAGCTTTTGCCCTTCCACTTGCTTCGACTTTCATTCTGCTTCGCCCTTTCATTACATTCTTCAACACCGACACCTCTCCACTCCCTTCATTTCCACTCGCACGCTATATTGTACACCGCTCTTTTCCTATGCCATCTCCAGGCATTGCAAAACGTCATTGCCGGCTACCGGCAATTGCCGTCATTGCCGGGTACCGTAGGAGATCATGGCGAGGTAACGTCTTTTCGAAGCTGTTCCATGCGCTCACGCTTTCGAAGCTAAGTAATCTTTCACAATTGTGTTTTTGTCGAGACTGTATCTATCTTTCGGTGTGTGTACCTATAGCGTATCTTTAGGAAAATTTTCGGTGCTAATTTTTCGTACATGTATACACACACAATCGTCGGTTAATGCGTATCGAGTATTCTGAGGCCTAGTACTCGTAGGCTTAGGCTACCGTACCGTCTCCGACCTTGTGGTTTTGTTTTTCTCTCAGCGGTTCGTCGAATGCGCTGCAATTATTTTCGTTCTCTGTTTTCGTCCCAGTCGTTCACCCCATACCTCCTTGTTTAATATCTCTTCTCAAAAAAAAAAAAAAAAAAAAAACCCCAAAAAATATTTTCTTCTCAGCTCTTATTCGTTTATTTGTTGTTCTTATTTGTTCGTTCGTTCTTCGTTCACGTTGTTCGCGATCACGTGATCACGTGGTTAGAAATGTATAATCTCTCCCCTGAACAACTATTTTCTCTCATATATTACAACACCTTTTTCTTCTTCTCCTACAAAAGGATGCTTTCGTCTTGCTCACCAAATCTATTCATTCCAAAAAAAAAAAATAGTACCATCTCTTACAGTCCCTCTTTTCTACATTCCCTAAACTCTCCAGAACTCCACCCCTCCTTCAGCGTCCTCAAACGTATTTTTGACTCGAAGGTCTCAAACTCATTTTGCAAAAAATGTTCGTTTCCCATGAATCGTACACTTTTCAAAATCCAATCTCACCCCTCCCCTCCAAATCTTCCCCATCCCCCCTCCCCTCCAAAACTTCCCCATCCCCCCTCCCCTCCAAAACTTCCCCATCCCCCCTCCCCTCCAAATCCTCCCCATCACCCATCCCTTTCAAATCTCCCCCCTTGCCCCTTCCCTCCCCTCCCTCCTAAACTCCCCCCACACCCCTCCCCTCCGAGACTCTCCCTCGCTCCTCCCCTCCTAGACTCCCCTCTCACCCCTCCTCCTCAAAGCATCCTCCCTGCTTCTTCCCCCTTCCAACGTTCACCTTCATCTCCCCCAACCTTCTGCCTCGCTCTTCCCCCTCCTCAAATAACACCTCACTGTGCCTCACCCAATCTCCATCAAACCTTTTGTCCGCCCCATTCTTCCCTTTCTCCAAGCTATTCTGAAATCTCTGAAATCTCTGACACACCTTCAACAGCTCTCCCTACCTCTTCCTCCTCTTCCACATCTTACCCTACCCCCCCCCCCTGTTCTGTACCCGATGCTCCCCCTTCCTCTTCATTAACGGTATGGACCTCAAACATCCGGGGCCTTCGCTCAAACTTGACTGATCTCTCCATACAGGTTGCTTCTGACAAACCAGATGTGATCTGCTTCACAGAAACTTTCCTCCTTCATGATGTCTCTGATGCCTTGGTATCTCTCCCAGGTTACTCCCTCCTCCGGTATGATAGACCTGAGCCTCGTCCTGGAGGTGGGGTTGCTATCTTTATAAAAAACTATCTTCCTCACTCGCCCTCCACTGCCCTCTCTCCACCTCACCCCCAGGAATACCTTTGCCTACGGCTTCCCCTTCGCTCCCACCTTTTGTTCATATGTGTGTTGTACCGTCCACCAAACAGTGATGACTCAATCTACATCTCGCTGTCTGATAATATGGACCAACTTCTATCTACCCATCCCAACTCTCTCTTCCTTATATGTGGTGATTTCAATTGTCAACATGCCAGTTGGCTGGGTGTGGGTACCCCTCTCACCAGCCATGGCTCTTCAGCAAAGGACTTCTGCGACTCACTGGGACTGACACAATCTGTCAATTTCCCGACCCGGATCTCAGTCAACGGAGCATCTTCTCTTCTGGACTTGGTTATGACTAACTTCCCTGAAAATGTCTGCTGCTCTTCTTCTGCTCCAATTGGCTCATCTGATCATGTGCTTGTCAAAGTGGACATCTCTCTGACCATTCTCAGAGAGCCTCCTCAGCGTCGACGAGTCTGGCATTTCACTCAGGCCAACTGGCACGGTCTTCAAGCAGATCAATCATCTGGACTGGTCTCCCATCTCTACCGCCTCTGACATCAACTCATCCTGGGAATTCTTTCAAAGTAAATTGCTCTCTCTCATGCACAGATTTATCCCATCTCGTCTTCAGTTGTCATACCCTTCCTCCCGTCCATGGTACATGGAATCTTGTGGTGAGGCTGTTGCCCTGAAACAACTTGCTTTCGTCTCCTGGAAAGCAAATCCAATGGAAGGAAATCTAATTTCCTTTCACAAAGCCCGAAACAAGTGTGTGTCCACCCTCAGGAGAGCCAGGAAACAATATCTCACCGTTCTCAAGACCGAACTCTCTTATCTGTCTCCCTCTTCCAAATCCTGGTGTCATCTGGTCAAATCTGTTTCTGGTGTTTGTTCCCCCTCCATCCCCTCCCTCACCTCAAACGGCTTAATGGCTGACTCCGCACGTGAAAAAGCTGAATGCCTCAACTCTGTGTTTGCCTCTAAATCTTGTGTCCCAAACCCATCCCTCTCTGTACCCAGTCGTACCCAGCTGCTCCTGGACTCTGTGTCCTTTCCTCCTGACAAGGTGGAAAAGTTTCTGTCAACCTTCGCCTCTGATTCTGCAACTGGTCCTGACGGCATCAGCCCACGGGTCCTAAAATCATGTTCTTCCGCTCTTTCACTCCCTCTTTCTGTTCTCTTCACCCTCTCTTTTGCTCAAGGTCATCTGCCATCTGCTTGGAAATCAGCCAACATCACCGCTTTGCACAAAAAAGGTGCAAAAACAGATCCGAGCAACTACAGACCAATCAGCCTTCTCCCAATTATCAGCAAAGTCATGGAATCCATCAATGCTTCAGACATGAAATCTTTCCTCTTCTCCAATGGCTTGATCTCTGATCATCAATTTGGTTTCAGACCTGGTCACTCTACTCTGGACATGCTGCTTCTCCTTTCTCAACAATGGATGGAGGTCCTCAACGCCAAACAGGAAATTAGAGCTGTCTCCCTTGACATTTCACGTGCCTTCGATACGGTCTGGCACCCTGCTCTGCTCACCAAACTCTCCTCCTTTGGTATCCACGGAAATCTCCACGCATGGCTGGCAGACTTCCTCTCTGGTCATAGTCAACGTGTGGCCCTGAATGGGTTTCTCTCATCTCCTCTTCCTGTTCAGGCTGGAGTTCTCCAAGGTAGTGTTCTGGGCCCTGTGCTTTTTCTGGTCTTCATCAATGATCTCTCTGACTCTCTTGAAAATCCTCTCCATCTCTTTGCTGACGACTCTACTCTCTGTCGCTCCATTCCTCATCCCTCAGATCGGCAGTCTGCAGCCTCCTCACTCTCTGCAGACCTGGACAAAATCACAGACTGGGCAAACAAATGGAATATGTCTTTCAATCCTGATAAATCTCACACTCTTACGATGTCCCTCCGAAAAGACCGACTGGACAACCCTCCCATCCACTTTCTGAATAATCCTCTCCAAGAAGTTCTGTCACTCAAGCTTTTGGGTCTCACTATTTGCCATGATCTTTCCTGGGAAAACCACATTTCAAATCTGGCCTCCAAAGCCAGTCGCCGACTGGGCATCCTCCGTCGTGCGAAGTCCTTCCTTGGCACACCTGAGCTCCTCACCACATACAAGGCTTTCATCCGCAGCTCTATGGAATACTGCTCTCCCCTCTGGTCTGGTGCTCCTGCCTCACATCTAGCTCGTCTTCACGCTGTTGAAACCAAAGCGTTCAGAATCATTGGAATCTCCCGCGATGAAGCTAACTCCAAGGGCCTTTCACTCACTCACCGCAGGCAGGTTGATGGTCTTTCCGTCTTCTACCGACTCCTCTCTGGCCTTGCTCCCCCAGCTCTCTCTGGGCTCTGTCCCCCAAATATTCCTACAGGTCGCACAAGATCTGCCTGCAACCCTCTTATGGTTAAACTGCCAAAATCAAGACTTTCTGCTCACCTTCACTCCTTCATTCCTCTTTTCTCCCGCCTCTGGAACAAACTCCCTCACTCTCTTCAATCCCACTCCACCCTCCAGGTCTTTAAAACAGCTGTTCACCACCATCTCTTATCTTCCCCCATCCAAAACCTTGATCTTTTCTACCCCTCGGTCCCCTTGTGTTTTATACCTCTCCCCCCCCCCCCCTTCCCACGCCTCCTCCCCCCAAGCCCTCTCCCTCCCACACTTCTCCCTGCTCTCAAATGTTGTGGTTGTGTGCTTCCCCTTCTCTCCCCATCTTGTCTTCCGCTCCCTCTTTTTGTATATTTTGTTTGTCTGGTTGATTTGTTTGTGAAATAAATGTTAGCTCTTTCAAGAGCCTCGATTCAGTATACAAAAAAAACAAACAAAAAGAAAACCGAAGGGGGCTCGGCAATGACGCTCGCTGAAAGGGAGTACTCAATTTTCACTCTGGTTGTTTGTTTGTTTTCTTGTTTTCTTGTTTGTTTTTCCAGGCAATATCTCAGCCATCCTTTGAGCTCGGAAGCTGAAATTTCGGAACAATATTGAGCAAGTACTTTGACAAAAACGCTATTTTTTGTTTTTTGATAAATCAATTAATTGATTAGTTATTTAATTATTATCGATTAATTAAGTAAATTCCTACCTCTACCTCGTATCAGGATTTGATATCCCGGTGTTGGGCTAGCGGCTAGGGTGCCGGCTTAGGATCCAAGGATCCTGGGTTCGAATCCCGGTCGATCGCTGAATTAACGCCAGGGGGGTTGACTCAGCCTGTCATCCTTCCGAGGTCGGCAAATTGAGTACCAGTTCACTGGTAATTCCCTGGTTGTCGTTGAAGGCGACAAAAAGGGTTGGCGTCAGGAAGGGCATCCGGCCGTAAAACATTGCTTCAAAAAGGGGACCGAAAAACAACAACAACCACGGTTCCCGAAAAAGGCCAACCCCCGCTTTGCGGGGAAAAATGGCGTCTAAAGGTGTTTTTTTTTTTTTTTTTAATTAAGTACTTATTTACTTTCTTTCTCATTTGGCCAATATCTCAGGCACCTTTTGAGCTGGGAAGCTGATATTTGGACATGACAGTGACCAAGTGATGTGGCTATCAAGGATATTTTTGATTTATTGATTAATCAATTAATCGTTCAATTATTTAATTATTTGATTACTGACTTAATTAATAAAAACATTTTAAGTTACAGATTCGGATGAAATGGTGATGGTTTAGTTATGCTATTAGCCAATTGATTAAGAAAATATTTTATGATAATCATTTATTGATTTTAATTATTCAAATTAATCAATCAATTATTGGACACCTCTCCCTCCAAATACTGTCTCTATGAGCTGCACTGCGGTATTGCCGGGCAGAGGCGCCCCGGCAATGCCGCGCTGGAGGATATTTAGTTATATGTCATGGGGGCGGTGTACTTTGAATGTATCTGTACTTGTTTTTGTTTCCTTTTCCATACTTTCCACGGTTTTTACCGACCGACGCGCCTTCTCCCTACCAAGTCCATGCCATGCTGCCTCGGGGAGGCTGCCTGCCTTTGCAGCAACGAAACAAAATTTCCCAGAGCCACACAGGTCATTGCATTGGGACGAACCTCCTGTAGTTTCCCCATATGACCTGGTGCTGCTGCAAGAGGTAGGCGAGCCTGAATCACTGAGCAGTTCGCCCAGTCGCCTTTACTGAGGTTGCTGAAGGTGTGCCGGGGCACGCAATGGACGCCACAATTATCCTTTCATACTCTCTATCTCTTCTCCCCTCTTCCCAAATTAATTATCTGTGTCCATCCTTCGGGTGTCTGGAACCCTGTCTAGTATACAGGTGACAAGTAATTATTTTAAGACATCCGAAGGCGAGATTATTTATGTAGAGATAATAAAAATGTACACGTGCTTCTAGATATTTGAATATGCCTTGCTTTGCCCCCATTTGAAATTTTCCACCATTTTACCCGTTTGAATTCCCCAACTGCCATTCCTCCCATCAGTTCCTGCTCAATTGACTGTGTGTAATACATTTATTAAAATGTTGATTAGTGTCTTGACTTATCCTGCTCGGAATTGATCTGGGATAGCTCTCCTCGGAAGATTTGTCCGAATGCATAATTTCAACGGTAACCCATAGAGAGCGGCTCATGCCGATGGTTCGCTTGTCCAATTAAGTAGTTGTGTTGTCAACGACAGAAAAGTATGTTTTGCTTACAACTCGTGCAAAAGAAAATGTGCATGATTAATATTTGAAGTCTTTCATAAAAAAACTCCAACCTGTCCTTTTGATGGCTTTTTATGAAAAATACCGGTGAAAAAAAAAATGGAAGATAATTCTTTTTGGAAGATAATTCTTTTTGGAAGATAATTCTTTTTGGAAGATAATTCTTTTTTTGGAAAATGGAAGATAATCGTACATAATTTTTTGCCCGAGCTTTTGAGGCTGAATAGTGTTCAGATACAGGACTTATAAACAAACAACTGTATCGCACATTTTTCTTTGTATACTAAGTCGAGGCTCATATAAGAGCTAACATATATAACATATAATAAAGGGAGCGGAGACGAGAGGGGAAGAGAGAGTGGAGCACAATAACAGTAGAGAACAGGGACATTGGGAGATCTGTGGAAGGGACATGTTGACTGCTTGACTTTTGCATGTGGTATATGCTTGGTATCCTCAATGGTACGCGTTTCTGTCTGCACCTCCATTCGCCAATGAGCGATGAAACCGGTCACGCAGCTGAGGGGGTGTTTAGCATTGGAATTCTCATCTGTGTACTGTGTAAATGTCGTTACAGCTGTGGAGGGATCTGGGAAGAGTTTGAAACAGCAACAGGGCTTACCTTGTGTAGCCTTTCATGGTTATTGTTATGCAACTTTCTTCGGAGAGAAGAACTTGGGAGGAGTCGATTTTTATATATATATATATATATATATATATATATATATATATATATATATATATATATATATATATATGTATATATATATGTATATATATATATATATATATATATATATATATATATATATATATATATATATATATGTATATGTATATATATATATATATATATATATATATATATATATATATATATATATATATATATATATATATATATATATATATATATATTGTTGTGGATATGAGAATAGTTTTTTTTTTGTGTAATAAATTGTAAGATATCACCCTCCTTCCTCCAGTTGTTGTGTATAAAGGTCATAGGGCGTCCCTTAGTTAGGTCATATACAATCACGTTAGATCTAAATTTGGTCCGGATGGGGGGGGGGGGGGGGGGGTGGGGGCTCAGGAGGTTGGTACCAGCAGAGCGGAGGTTGCGGGTGGGAGTGTGTCTATATATATTGTTGCGGATTTGAGAATCCTGTGTTTGTAAATATGACCCTCTAGTAGTAATTCTTGTAAATACCTCCGTTTTGTGTGTAAAGGTCAAAGGTCGTCCCCTTAGCTAGTCCATGTACAAGCACGTAGGCCACCATAGAACCTCTCTATAGTTATTTCTTATTGTATGTTAGTTTAAGGCTGTGTTTCCCATTAATTGACTTTGCATTGCACCAAATGACATAAGATAGTTCCCTTTTCAAGTTTCCCCCAAATCATCTCTTCAAAGTGCAAGTTGCATTGGGCGGTTTTCTGTGGCGTCCGCCACCGTTGCATTGGGCTGTTTTCTTCACCCCAAACTCCATTACGCACGCGGTCAACTCGGGGGAGAAGGGCGTAGCCAGCCCATCGTCTTCAGGAGGTGGAGCCAGGAAGCCCTTGCGCCCAACCAGGACTCGGTGGGCACGGCTTGGTTAGGTGTGGCTATGGCTTGGTAGGGCGTGGATATATAACCCGTAGAGGGAAGCCCCACCCAGGAGATGATTGAGGGAGTCAGATGAGCGAGGGAGCACAAAGGCAGTTTCTGTCAGGAAGGCGCTTGAGTTGGTGAAGAGAGACGTGCAACCTGCGGGAGTATGAGTGAGGGAGACGCTGTTTCCAACCAGCCTTGCCACATCAAGCTCAGACGCGCTGCTGCGAACATCCTGGCGGTGTGGACCCGAGGGTGGAGAGTCGGCGGCTGCTCGCTCCCGGCCCGGCCGTTCTCCTGCGTCCAGCTGAACCTTCCTCCCCTTCCAGTCATTCATTCCTGCTTCATTCCCCGTGTAAGTCTGACTGCCGTCTGTTTGTCTGTGTTGTCTGGAGTTTATAAGTTAAGCTTGTTTAAGGAATTGCTCTGTGTCCTTCTGCTCCTTCCATTTCCCTGTAAATTACATTTCTTATCTTTTCTTCTCTTTGATTGTGGTTGTGTAAATAATTAATAAATCTCTGTTCTTCCTACCTTCGTCTTCTTCTTCCACATCCGATCGTCTTTGTGATTTCCCCCATTGAATACCTGTGGCACGATTCGGCCAACGTTTAGGATCGGGTTTAGTATTTGTTAATGGCTCGAGCCGCGGGCTGCCAAAAACCGCTCGGCAAAATACCATCTTGTCCGTGGTCTCGAGCGACGTTGCCCACCTGCCTCGTGGAGGGAGCGGGGTAGCTTCAGGAGCGGAGACGGCCAGTGAAAATAGACTGGGGATTAACCCCCCCCCCCCACCCCGCTAAAGGGGAGTGCCGTACTCCGTTTCCGTAACAATTGGTGTCGGGAGCGAGATTCGGACCTGAAGTGCGCTTAGCGCACTCAAAATTACGAGTGGTCAAAATTTTATTTAACATCCAAATTTAAAATCGTGCCATGGATAATCAAGGCGACCGGATGCCGGTAGGGGAGATAGAAGAAGGGGTAGAATCGACCCAGGACCCTGGGGAGGATTTGGGAGTAATGGAGGAGCACAATACGCATTGGGTTGCGGAGGGTTCAGGCGCACAAGATGGCGCCCTGGCGCACGAGGTTGCAGCGGCACCAAATGTCGCCGCGCCCGTGACCGCAGCAGCGCCACCAATGGACTGGGGCTTATTTATGGAGCAAATAAGGGCCCTCATGGCCGAGTCGGGGGACAAATCAAGGGCAGAATGGGAAGCCAAATGGAGGGAATGGAAAGCAGAATGAGGGACGAAGCGAGGAGTACCAGTGAACGGTTGGGCAATCAAATCGGGGGGCTAGAAGCCAAATTTGAGGGTTTAGACAGTAAATTTGAGGGTTTAGACAACAAATTTGAGGGGTTAGACAACGGGATGAAAGGGGTGAAGAATGGGTTAGCGGGGTTAGAAAACACCATGGAAGGCAAATTGAGGGAAATAGGGGAGCAATCCGCCCGGGAAGTTAAACAGATGGGGAATCAGATAGAGGAGGTGAAAATCGGGTTAGAAACCAAATTGGATGCCCAGAGGAATGATTTGGAGCAGATGAGGGCGGCATCTACCAAAGAGATGGGAGAAATGGGGGAGGAGATCAGACGAGGTGTAGGCGAATAGGTAAAGCGGGGTGAGGAGCGTATGGAGAAAGAGGTGAGAAATAGTACGGCTAGGTTACAGGGGGGCATAGAAGACCTGACACGGGGAGTAGAACAGCTGGCAGTGGGACAAAAGGAATTAGGGGAGCAAGTGGAGAAGAACACTGCGGTAATCGGGGGGTTGAGGGCGACACAGAAAGAGATAAAAAAAGGAACTTATAGCGACAAAGAGGGAATGTCAGATGGTACATGAGGGACTGACAAAGAGGTTGGACGAGGTGACAGAGGCAATGGAGACGAAAGAACGGTAGGTAAGAACGCACATAGAGACGACCAAGGTGGCCTAAGAGGAAGAAATTGAGGAGGCGCACCGGGAAATAAAAGAGGTAAAGCAAAAATTAGAGGATGTGGAAGAGGGGGTAAGTGAAATTAAGAAGAGACAGACGGAGGGAAACTAAAAGAGAGATAAAGGAGGAGGTGATGGAATTGGTGCAAGGTCTGTGCTCAAATCGTGATGATGTGCTTACTGACCAAATAAAGAGTTTGCAGGTGGCGGAGGAGGAGCGAAGACGAGGTGCCGAGGTTAGTGGCGATATACTCGGAAATGTATATGGTGTGAGGGGAGATTCAGTCAGCTTTGGTGTTGGTTTGGACCCGGGCGTTCGTGAGAGGCCGCTGGTGAGGTGTGCGACAGGTACAGAGTGTGTGGAAAGAGGAGGTGAGCAAGGAGGTCCGACTATGGCGAATGCGGAAGGTATTTGTGAGCCAGCGTGTGCGGCGGTGATCGGGTGTGTGCAAGAATGCACCCCCATGAGTGGTACGGAGTATGTACTGGGAGAGTGCGCAAGAAGGTGCGTGAGAAAGGTGTGGAACAGAGGTGTGTGTGAGGAAAGAGTGTGCACCGAGGAGTGAGTGTGCTGTCGAGAGTGAGGGTAAATGCACGACAGAGTGTGGTAGTAAGAGTGACACGGAGTACGAGTTGGTTGTGTCAGGTGAGAGAGAATGCACACCTGGAATGAAAGGATGCACACATGGAATGGTCGAGCGCGTGTGGGAATGCACACTTGAGTTGGTAGTGAAGCACGTCATTGGGTGTGTAGAAGAGTGCACACCCGTAGTTGTCACAGAGGATGTGACCGAGGAGTGGGCGCGAAGAGGTGTGTTGATGAGGTGTGTGAACGACGAGTGTGTGCTAAGGTGTGCGGTGGTCGGGTGTGTAACGAAGTCTGTGAGCGGAACAAGAACAAGTGCAATAACGAAGTACGTGGGGTGTACGGGCGGCGTTGGAGCACCGAGCTCGGTGAGTGTGAAAAGGGTCGCGTATGCGTGTGAGCCTGCAGGTGAAGCATCGACGTTAACCGGGTTAGCAGTTAGACCGACGGTTAGCCGAAGCGAGCCCTCGGTTCGTGCGGGGCTTTGGGTGCTGTGGGAAGCAGCGGGATCGTAACCACGGCGGTTTCAAAAGAACCGCCGTGCGCGATGCGCGCCGGGCCTCGCTCTGCACGGTCACGTCCAAGCTCCGCTAAGCGGAGCGGGCGGCCCGGTTCAAGGGCCGGTAGGAAGGGTCGGCACGGCGACCCCTTGTGGTTGCAGCGTTCCGGCCGGGCGAGGTTGGGCCATCGAGCGGGAGCCCGAAAGGCCCCGCGCCGAGGTGGACCTTGGGATCTCGGTCCAAGCGAACCCCCTCCCCTGAACCGAGTGCCGAACGGATCCAACCACAGGAAACGAACCACCCGCATTCATTGCTCGGCTTTGCGAAGCCGAGCTTTGGAAATGTAAAGATGCACCGAGGCTCAAGTTAAAGGACATTTGGTAGGGATAGGGAATTTGTGATTGGCAAAATTTGATTGGCAAATGATTGGTAAACTGATTGGCAGAGATTGGCAAATTTTGATTTGCAGAAAATTGGATGGGCAAAATTAATAGTAGGAGATGCCCGATGTGGAGGGACGGCAAATCCACCATCCCTCACAATGGGGCACATGAGCACTAGCTATGGGGTTTATGGCAGTGAAAACTAGCCCGGGAGGGTTAGGATAAAATGATAGGGATCTAGAGAAGATTGACCATAGGTTACTGGAGATTTAAGTAGCGACATTATACCTGTAGTGGGGACATAGAGAGTAGGGTAGTTGGATTATAACGACGAGGGAGCGCAATAGTATAAGGGGCAACTGGGAAGCACGAGTTTCAGAGGGGAGTAGTTAGATCAGATGATGCTGTGTGTGTGTGTAAAAGTGTATTCAGTAGCGTATTGTGAAAAGTGTGGGTGAGTGTATTGTATTGAATGAAGAAGCCTGGGAGGAAGGAGGGTGCAGGAGGCACCAGGTGTGATTGCACAGGTGTGCAAGTGAACAGGTGTATGGAGCAGTGTATGAGTGAGTAATGGTGATTGTGTGTTGTGTTGACCGAATGGTCCTGGAGGAAGGAGGGTGCAGGAAGCACCAGGTGTAGGAGTGATTGCACAGGTGTGCCAATACAGGTGAGCATGGTTGAATGAAATGAATGGTATGGAGTATGGAATGGATGGTGTGGAGTGAGTATGGTGGAAACTGTGGAGTGGAGTGGATGGTGCGAAGGTGTGAATGGGGAGGATGGACCCCATCACGAATACCCGGGGAGGGTAGTTTAAGAGTTAGGTAGAGGGTATAGGTAAATTGTGGTTGGATATTGGCATCTGTGGTGCGTGTGGAAGAATGGTGTTTGGATGGGTGCATTAGTGACATGGAAATGGCCGGGCGTGTGGCCTGTTCGTGTGTGTAGTTAAATGGGCACTCCGCCACTGTGAGGATGTCGGCCAGGTGAGGCCGCAGGTGGGCTCCGGGAGCCGTTAGAGTTGTTGTGGATGGGGCCCGAGGATCCAAAGGACGGACCCGGGTAGCCCAGTGCCAGAGAGGGCACCGAGGGGGGTAAGTGTCAAAGAGGGCCTTCCCCAGGTAGTTAGGTTAGGGTAAGGAGCAGGTAAGCTCGGAGGCAACTGCAGTGGTGGAGGTGTGCAAGTGGGTAGACCTGCTGGGAGAGCCACACGACCCAGTCCTGAAATTGTGCAAAGGCACAGGGAGTTGAACCGGGGGAGTGAGACCCCAAATTGATGAAGCACCACAGTTTGGTCAATGGGAATTGGTTCTTAAAACCGCATAGAGTGTAAGATGGCCAATGGATTGGCAGGGAAAGACCCGGGTAGTGTAAAGTGTATTAAAGTCATTTAGAGGATAGTTAGGATTGAGAATCTCCTCGCACCATCTTCATCCACTCACCTGGGGTGACAGGACTCCACACTGTGCCATGGTTTGTTATTTTATTATTTTTGTGCAAATGTTTTGAGGATGTAAGACGCATCACGACGTGGGTGTGACATTGTGCTGGATGTTCCATCTCTTCCTCCTTAATAGGGATTGATGATGATTTGGTGATGACAAATTTTGGATTAGTGGGATTGCGACGAATTTGGTATAGGGGAAATATGGGGAAGACGTGACATTAGTGACGAATTGGTAAGGGTGTAGATTTTGTAAATACGGGGGTAAGGGGCAAGGGTAGAACAGGTGACGGGTGGGGTGACGTACGATAGTGACGAGCTTTTCTCCGCTCAGTCTCCAGGCGCACCTCACCTTGCATTGCCTTCGTTGATGTGTACCCTTGTGACCTTACCCCTCGCTAACGCTGCCCTCTCTGTCTTCCTTCCCCGACTCATGGATCGTGCTCTCTGGGCACTGAGGGGAGCGTGCGGGAGTCCGCCATTGTGTGCCCGAATCCCCGCAACCAGCTGCCTGCATCCACGCACCACTTACGGACCACAGTCTGTGGCCAAGCACCACTTATGGACCCCAAGTTTTGGGGCCTGGCCCCTCTGCTGGG
>NC_136268.1:125531391-125796391 GCF_964187855.1 Myxine glutinosa
GATATTCGGATATGTGAATGAAAATCAATTTTTGTTTACCGATGTTTTACGAATGAGCTTTTATTTCTTGGAGAGGCAAAATCTCCTCCCCCCCGCCTCCCACCCACCCCATAGCATGTTTCCCTGTATGAGTAGAGCAAAATGGAGTTGAATAAATCTTCCAGCCTATTGGCAGTAACATGACATACATTTATGTCGGTGGGGTAGTGTAGTGACACCATTAGACCCGGTAGATTTGTGTTGGTAGCATGCTCTGACTGTCGTGAAGAAGAAGAAGAACCACCACCATGTAATAAGTAGAGTAGAGAACCTGTTTAGCCCGAATGTCGGATGAAGTGGTATATTTGTCCCCGTCACGAGGGGGCGGGGCATGTTATTTAGCTCAGGGATTAGGTTAAGTACTTCCCTGTTCGATGTTCCCTATGTGATTTATCCTTTATCTCTTTTGGCACCACACCATAGACACGAGCGCAGGAAGTGCCCACTAAATTGCACTAATAACAATAAAAACCAACTGGAAGCCAGTTCTGAGCACTGCCGATGGACACCACCATCTACATCACCACGAAGGTCGAGCAGGCCGAAGACACGCCCAGAAGGACAGTGATTGAGTGGGAGTTGACCAACAGGAAGGCCGGGGTAAGAAGGGACATGCTGATTGGCAAAGTACGACCGACGACGTCAGAGCCGGGACTGAGTGTGCATGGTGGAGAGCTGAGCCTGTGGTGTTGGCCTGAGCTGATTGGAAAAAGAAGCACCAATGACGTGAGATAGAGGACGTAAAAACCAGGTCCGACCGGCATTTGAAGCTCTTGCTTCATTTTCCCTCTGGCTCCATTGTCGCTCTTGCCATCCTGTCTCCCTTCTCCCTTTTGGCTTTCTCGTTCCGGACCTCGGGAACGATTGTGCTTGGACCGACCGTGTCGAAGATGCAACTGGGAGATGTGCAGAGGCAACAGGAAGAGCCGTGGCCCAGGAACTGCGGTTCTCCGTGCGGACGGCACGGCTTGCCGCTGCAGCGTGACGAGGCCGGGGTGATCAAGACACCTGGCAAGGCCTAGCAGAGCACGAATGAGTGGACTGGGGCCTTATTCCCGCCAAGAACGCCGCTGGGTCCGGACTGCACACATGGGGCCTTGACGATTCCTGACGAGGTTCAGGCCGCTTGCAGATAAGTGCAATAAATAATCACACTATTACTTTCCAACGTTATTTTATCCCTTTGTCTGTGTTTAAGTCTGGTGTGGAGGATCCTGTTTTGGAATTTAGTTTTACTGTCGGGTTTTCTTGTTATCGGCATTTCTTTTACTAAACCCTTTTGTTATTTTTGTGCATTTCTAAACCCGTGTTTGTTTGAGTTATCTTTGCAGGCTTTGGGACTGCCGGCGGAATCGACAGGTAAGACTTTTCAGTGTTTTCCCTTTTCTCTTTCTTCCTCCCCCGTATATATATATATATATATAAGTCCGCATTTGATCAGTCACCTTGGAGTTAAAAGCTCGCTATTGGCTATTCGTCCCTTGGAGAGATTTTTATCGCCAGGAACATGACAATCTTAGTATAATTCACCAAATGTCTGTCTGTTCCCAGGTACCGCAAAAACGGCTGAACCGATCGCAACGATATTTTGGGTTGGTAATCCTGGGACCCCCTCGAGTAAAATAGGCTATATTGTTTTTCCAATTTCAGCTTTGGTCTCCAGCATTTTCAGGTTTGGACTCTCGCATAACGTTATTGTCCCAGGTACTGCAAAAACGGCTGCACCGATCGCAACGATTTCCTGGAACCCCTGCAGTAAAATCCTATGATAATTCACCAAAAGAACATGACATGAAAATTAAAAACGGCTGAACAGTATTTCATGAACATTTCATTGCAGAATTGAGGAAAATCCTGATGAATTACGAACCTGCCGTGAATGCGGAAATGGACAGATTACGGCAATGAGCTGGTTTGATAATATCCCAATACATCCATCATTTAAAACAGTATTTTGTTAAAGTATCAATTGATGATTGGAATTGAGTGAATACAATTACGATTTTGAATTCGTCATTGTATTCACCCAACCGTACGGAACTTCACATCAGGATTTAAATATTTTTTTTTATCACGAATGTTAAAAGTTTATTTTTTATATTAATGCTATTTCATTTGTGATTGGAGTTGAGCTGTTTGGAATGAAAAAAGAGATATCGAGTTCAAGTGAATGACGAAATGCAG
Organism: Myxine glutinosa; assembly: GCF_964187855.1. Classification (NCBI taxonomy): domain Eukaryota; kingdom Metazoa; phylum Chordata; class Myxini; order Myxiniformes; family Myxinidae; genus Myxine; species Myxine glutinosa. The sequence goes on from NC_136268.1 coordinate 125,533,615, forward strand.
TGACGGTTTCTACTTTCTAAACATGAAATTCGCGGATCGCCATATGCCGATTCGCCATTGACTGGGTATGGAACAAACGTACCCGTCTCTTTGCGAACGGGTACGTTTTTCATGGAAGTCCTTCACGAACTTGCTGTCCATGTCTGACGTGCGACTGAAGGTGCTACAGGAATGTGGAATTTATTGGTTTCATGCTTTAGCATTCGCCATTTCTGCATTGTCTGTTTGCTTCTGGCCTCCCACCCATGCATAGCATGGGTACCTCACTAGTACATTTAATTGGCAACTAGATAGCATCTGAAAATACAAAGCCCGTCCATATCCTCTTTGTATTCAGACTTATTCCATATGCTAAGCATGACGAAAACAGCAAAAAAAAAAAAATTCAAAATTTTTTTCATTTTAGGTGATGACCATTTTGACCTCAAAATGACCTTTGACCCCACTTCCTTGTATGTTTTTTTTATGTGTCCGCTTGTTTTTTTGTGATTAATGTTAGCTATTACACGAGCCTGATCTTGTATACAAAAAAAAGAAAAAGAAAAAGAAAAAACGCAATAGGTTTCAGTGATCCAATATAGAAGAAACCCTGTGCAAATTTCAACTCATTCGGGTGACATTTGATGATCAAGGTTTTATGCAACCTTGATATTTTGATCTAAAAAAAACCCCAAAAGACAATCGGCATATAGTTTTTGATTGGTGATCCAATTCAGTCGCCCAATATGTAAATTCTTCTAATTTCAGGTAAATCAGATGAAAATTTACGATTTTATGCAACCTTGACCTTTGACCTTTTGATCTTAAAAAAGCAATCGGCTTCTAGCTTTTGATTGGTGAACCAATTCAGTGACCCAATATGCAAGTTCTTAAAATGTCAGGTCAATTGGATGAAAATGGATGAATTTATGTGACTCTGACCTTTGACCTTTTGACGAAATTATTAATTTGTCTTCTCATATTCTCATACTATAGCTTTGTTGAAAATTTGATGACAAAATCTCAATTGGTAAAAAAGTTATAGGCCAGACACGGACACACACGGTCAAAAAACTGATACAAACATACACAGAAACAGACACACACAAACAGACACACACAAACAGACACACACAAACAGACACACGCAGACACACGCAAACAGACACACGCAAACAGACACACGCAAACAGACACACGCAAACAGACACACGCAAACAGACACACGCAAACAGACACACGCAAACAGACACACGCAAACAGACACACGCAAACAGACACACGCAAACAGACACACACAAACAGACACACACAAACAGACACACACAAACAGACACACACAAACAGACACACACAAACAGACACACACAAACAGACACACACAAACAGACACGCACAAACAGACACGCACAGACACACACAAACAGACACACACAGACACACACAAACAGACACACACAAACAGACACACACAAACAGACACACACAAACAGACACACACAAACAGACACACAAACAGACACACACAGACACACACAGACACACAAACAGACACACCACACACCACTCACCACTCACCACACACCACACACCACATACACACACACGATTTCAAAACCCTGTCTCTTGCTGCACGGGGGATGGCTAATGTTATTACCTCATGCACTCGAGGCAAAAATAAGGGTTAAGCAATTGAAATATGATTGAAAATGGAAAATGATTTTTGAAATGTGCTCTCATTGGTCGGACAGCTGAAAGACACCACCCACATTTGTCGCTTGACTCCACCCACGATGGCCACGGCACCCAGACTAAATAATATGGCTGTCATCTTGCTTTTCTGGTGGGTCTAAGACATCAGGCCTGTAGGCCCCTTCTGATTATACACTGCCCGGGTGTGTTGTCAGATTTCCACTGGTTTTGTTTGGGTTGAGTGTTACTCATGATCAGGGACCCCAAAAAAATCGAATCTATGTGAATTTTAAATTATTAGTAAGGTTTAATCAATCCCGTCAGCACGCACAGTACACGGCTCCCTAAAAAAATAGTTTACTTCATTTGTGAACGGCCCCATATTGGGGTTAAATAATCTGTGACAGTGTGACGAATCGGCTTGTTTTGATATAACCGTGGTGGAGGCTGTCAAGGGTGAGAGGTGTCACCCTTTAGTAGCGCATTAAATGTTTCCCAATCGCACTGTTCATCTTTTAAGAGTGCTTTAAATGCACGTTTCCCAATTGGCCCGTTACTGGATTTTGTCGCAGGTTATGATCACAGTGCAGTCATTCTTGTTCAACGCTGCGTGGGGTAAGATGTTCAATGAACTCTCTTGTTTTATACTTTGCAAAATGGCATTTTATATTGTATTTACTTCATTCAAAAATCAAATCTTTCCCATCATCCAAAACAAAAAATCTAAATTCCCCATCCAAAATCTTGATCTTTTCTACCCCCGTTAATTCACCCCAGATCCACTTTTTTGAAATACCGACTTCTTTCCTGGAAGTCCGAGCAGTGTCCATGTGTTTTTTTTTTGTTTACCTCTCCCACCCCCTCCCCCCCCACCCTTCCCATGCCTCTTCCCCCCCAAGCCCTCTCCCTCCCACAGATCTCCTGATGTCCCTGCTCTCTATCTTGTCTCCCACTCCCTTTATCATATGTTTTATGTTTTGTGTCATTTGTCTTTTTGTGATCAATGTTAGCTCTTACACGAGCCTCGATCTTGTATACAAAAAAAAAGAAAAAAAAAAAAAGAATGAGAGTTCAGAGATGAGAATAGCTGCTGCTGAATTGTCCATGCAACAACGACAATGACAATTAAAACATGACACTCTGGCCCACCTCTTAAGTGATTTGAGTCTGGAGCTTTCATCAATCCAGGAGGTCCAGGTAGACCTTGCGGACCAGGAGGACCAGCAGGACCCGGTGGCCCAGTGATGTAGCTGGGCATACCCGAAGACAACTCATCAAAGCCTGTGAAAGGATCAAAGAAAGGAAAATCAATATGAGTATCTATCTATAATTCCAGTAATCTCTGTGTGTGTGTATGCGACCGCTGTTTCTCGACAACTACCGGTCCGATATACTTTAAACTTGCCAGGTATATTGCTGGGGACCCGAGGATGTGCCTTTTCAAGGTTTCATATTAATCGGACAATTACTTACCGAGCTATGTCCAAAAAACGATTCAACCAATCAGAGAGCAGCGAGCTATCGCGTGTGCCGAACGTGGCGAACACACTCTGCCTCGGACGGCACATTTGAGAGCATATTCATTTATTTCACGTTGGCAAACTATGTTGCCGCTATGTTGGCGTTAAACTATGTTTTAAAACTAATTAAAACCATTTCATGTAAATAGAGGGGGGGATTGTCACTGTACTCGCAAGCCGTTCGCCGTTCGCTTTGGCGTTGCGAATGGACCAAAACATTTCATGAACCAAACCATTTCATGTAAAGCGTTCGCCGTTCGCTTTGGCGTTGCGAATGAACCAAAACATTTCATGGACCAAACCATTTCATGTAAATAGAGGGGGGGGGGGATTGTCACCGTACTCGCACCCACGTACCCACGTACCCACGTACGGGCATTGCACCCACGTACGGGCATGCCCTAGTATTAGCAATCAGATCAGGACCTCAGTAAAATATTGAGTAGTGAGGAGAATAAATAAATAACTTTACACGTGTACACATGAGTAATCTCTCATGGGGGAGGGGGCTGCTCCAGGGCCTGGGGTCCGTTGAGGGGTTCTGAGGTTCATTATTTAAACAGCACAGCGATACCCCTTGTAGGCTCGTTCTCACTTCCTCATTGTTACATGATTGAAGAGTCATGGCCAGTGGAAGAACATGTTGTGCTTTGTTTGAAGTCCCACATTCCTGCGGGATTGGCCTGGGGAAGTTTGGCTCAAGTCTTTCACGAACAGGCTGATCAGGTGTGAAACTTGACGGGTTAGGGCAGGAATTTGTAATTTGTTCAGGGTGCTGGCAATAACTCGCCTACTTTTTGTGAAGGACACCACGGGATCTTTAACGTGTCCACCAACTAATGTCGGTGATGAGATGCCCTGTTTGACGGTCGGTCTGTAAAACACTGGGATGACAGTTTATAGCTGGGTCGGGATTCTAACGCAAGCTAGAAAAGCAAAAGCAGCACCGAAAGCGGCCGTATAATACATTTGTTAATACTTTATTTACTTTTTTGAAACTTTTGAAATTGTCAGCTGTCAGCTAAAAAGGTGTGTGTGTGTGTGTGTGTGTGTGTGTGTGTGTGTGTGTGTGTGTGTGTGTGTGTGTGTGTGTGTGTGTGTGCACATGCGCACACACCTAAAACAGAGAAAATTAAATACATGAATAGGGAATCATATTTCATCACAGTGGAGTATTTTAGGGTCATTTTGAATAATATGGCTGAAACACTCACTTTTAACAATATGAAAGCTTATTCTTTGTTTTTAACACAAAATACACTCAGAGATCATTAATGTTACCCAAAAAAAAGCTACAATGTTCATATTGTAAGTTTTCATAATCCACACTGTGGAAAAAGACATCATTTTTTGTACATTATTACCTCCACCACCAAAGGTGGAGGGTTATGTTTTCACCCCTGTCTGTCTGTTTGTGAACAACATATTTCAAAAAGTTGTGGACGGATTCGGACGAAATTTGGCAGAGAGAGTACCGTATGTAACAAGGAAGAATCGGTTCAATTTTGGTGAAGATCCGGATCTGGTTAGTAGAATTTTAAAAAGTGATTCTTCACCATTTGTCGATCGGGCCAAAAACGATACATAGCAGGATATCTCAAAGTTGTGGACGAATGACTTTGATTAAATGTGATTCTGTAATGTGATTTTCTGATCTACTCTGAGATGCAAAACGTAAATTGTTCACCTGGCGGAGGTATGCTCTTTACTGAGTGCCGTTCTAGTTATTCCGTATACTCTGCCCCAGCCCTCTCCCTTCTGCAGATCTCCTGATAGTTAGGCAGTTAAGAGGAAGCATCGTTCATTTTTTCAGGAAAGCACCAAATTGTGGCACAGATGTAGTATGGACCTATACAATTGTTTTCCTGAGGGGCGCCCAAAAATTCAGAAAATTCAAAAAATCCAAAAAAATGTCCTGGATGCCGTGAAAAAGGGGAGAAAACGGGTATTGATTCGAACTGTAGATTCTGATATTGTGGTCTTGGCAATAGCACACTACTTTACCTACCAGTCACACGGTGTGGAGGAACTCTGGATTGCCATTGGCACTGGTAAAAGCTACCGCTACCTTGCCATCCATAAAATTGCCACCGGCCTTGGCCGCAGGAAGTCCGAGTCTAGAAAGATATGTTGCCATCCTCTATGACCGGACTACCGAGATAAAGACAGTGAATGACATGCGCCGACACTTGTTCACGAAGAAGGCAAGAACAATTGATCACATTCCCCCAACAGCAGACGCCTTCGAACAACACCTAAAACGTGCATGTTTTCAGGCTGGACACGTATGGAGTCAGGCACTTGTGCCCTACCCAGAACTTCCATCACCAGCTGATTGGGGCTGGATGAAAACAGGGACTTCTTGGACACCAATTTGGACCACAATACCACTGATACAGGAGGCATGTTCAGAGCTTACAAGCTGCCATTGTAAGTCGGCCTGTAAAGGCAACTGTAAATGCTCCAGGGCAAATCTGCCCTGCACATCACTGTGTGACTGCGATGGACAGTGCTTGTAGTACTACGCGTCTGTGCGAGAGCCTCCACCTTTCAAGTGCCCACAATATTTTAAGTTAAAACTGCAACTGTGTGTAACTTTGATTAATTAATGCTATTCCATTGTTACCAGAGACCAATAAAACAATGTGTATCATTTGGAATTGAAATTTTACCTAAAATACCATGAGAGATTCAAGGAAAATGGAAACACCATGGCGGCCATCTTGAAATTAAAGATGATGGATGCCAATCTTTATGCAATTGATCCCATTGGATTCAGAGACCATGAAAACATGGGGTAAGACACTGGAACTGTGGTGTTATCGCTCATAGTATAGAAGTTATTGAGGGAAATAGGTCACAGAGGGCGGTCATGTTGAAATTCAATATGGCGGCCACCAGGGGTTCTGAATTTTTGGGCGCCCCTCAGGAAAACAATTGTATCGGTCCATACTACATCTGTGCTAAATTTGGTGCTTTCCTGAAAAAAATGAACCATACGCCCTATTTTTCGGTCTTAACTGCCTAAGTATGATGTCCCTGTTCTCTACTGTTGTTGTGCTTCCTTCTCCCCCTCTTGTCTCCAACTCCCTTTATTATGTGTTGGCTATTACACGAGCCTCGACTTTATATACAAAAAACAACAACTCCTTGTCTAAGTCGATCATGGCATGTCAAAAATATATTTCAAAATAATATCTGATTCTGAGACGTTAAGTTGGATATGTTTTTTAACTTTTGCTTTACGCTTAATAATTACAAATATGTGATTTACCTGAATATTAACTTTTTTAAACATTGCTTCAGTTACGCAATTAAAACTCACTGTGTCGTGATAGTTAATAAATGCTTATTCACGTTAATCTTCGCCATGTTCATCATCGGTATCATGACCTGCAGTTTTTGTAGGCCTCTTGTACTGGACGAAACCTAGCTGTCTAATGCGCTTCACAATGCGCCCAGGTCTTCAAGTATATTGCATTTGAAAATGCAGTACTGACACTATCGGTCATTTCCTGGTCCATACTGACACAAAGACGAATTGATTCAATTTTGGTGAAGATCTGAATCTGGATCCGATATTTTAAAGTGATTCTTCCCATTGAGAGATGGAGCCAAAAACGATGTGCTGTATAGCTGCACGATATCTCCAAAAGTTATGGACGAGTAAAGACAAAACTTGGGGGATGAGTTGGTGAGGCGACATGAACAAGCCGTATAGATTTTGGTTCAGGTCCGAATCCAGATCCGGCCTATGGGTGGGATACAAAACGTGAACTGTTAAGCCTGGCGGAGGTATGCGCTCTCTACCGAGTGCCGTTCTAGTTTATTACTTGTGAAAATCGAGGATTTTCAAGTATATTGGTTGGTCTTTTGCGTTATCCTGTCTGTTTGTCTGTATGTTAGTCGCCTACAGGTCACAGTTTTCAACTGATCTTCACGAAACTTCACCAAATTAAGAGTTGGTCATAAGCAAGAAGCCTATTGTTTCTGGGGTCAAAAGGTCAATAGGTCAACAAAGGCCAAAGGTCACCAACTGTGCCAAATTTCTAAAATCCTCAATTTTCATCTGATTGACTTGAAATGTTAAGACGATTTGCATATATGGTCAATGAATTTAACCACCAAGTAATTATGAGGTCAACATAGGCCAAAAGGTCAACATAGGCCAAAAGGTCAACATAGGCCGAATTTCTAAAATCCTCAATTTTTATCCGATTGACTTGACGTTTAAGAGGATTTGCATACCAGGTCACTAAATTCAACAACCAAGTATTTTTGAGGTCAACATAGGCCAAAAGGTCAACATAGGCCAAAAGGTCAACATAGGCCAAAAGGTCAACATAGGCCAAAATGTCAAAATAGGCCAAAAGGTCAACATAGGCCGAATTTTAAAATCCTCAATTTTTATCCGATTAACTTGAATGTTTAAGAGGATTTGCATATCTGGACACTAAATTCAACCACCAATTATTTTTGAGGTCATCATAGGTCAACAACTTATTTTAGGGATTTCATAAGTATCATGCGATGCACAACTTATTTCTTGTTTATTTATGTATTCATTTTAGGATTTAATTTTTTTATATCATCCATCATTTCGTCATTTTGAGAATTCATGTACAGTATTTACAAATCCAATTTGCTCGAAAATTCCTCACCTGCAAATTCCTGCACCTCGAGTCTGATCAGTGCAATGCTCTCGTTGAGATGCTTGATCTGCTTCTGCATCTCCAGCCAGAGGTCAAGATGGCTGTCGCAGGCAACCGTGATTTTGCCCAACTGCTGCTTTTGGTTCAGCAGCGTATCATTCATCTCGTTCACGTGACTCCAAAGGGCACCCACGTGCTTAGTGAGTCCATCTTTCACCTGAGCAATGCTGTCTGCCATTGAAGCTATTTTTTCACACGTCCTTTCCAAGTCGGTCATACGTTTCTCGAGCTCGTCCGAGTCGGCCTTCAAATCCCGGTCATAGTTTTTGACCGTGTTGTCCAATTTTTTGGTCATTTCTCCCTCCAATGTTTGGAATATCCTTCCGTGACCACGGATAGGGGGGACTTGTTTTTGGTGCACCCAGAAGATCTTTGCGCTCATCTCATCATTGCCATCTTTTTCAGGAATAGAAAGCTCTCCCAGGTAATTTTGAAAGTTGCTGCTGAGCCGCTCAACCGACCCGTTGAGGATCTGCACGTGAACCGTGAGTCGTTGCAGCCGATTCTGCAAAGACTTACACATTGATGTCTCTTCACAGTTGCTTCTTTCACCTGCATTTTCATCATCTTCAGCAGCACTCTCACCACTAACCTCGTACGTGCGCATCCCCGAATGATTTACTGCACCATTGAGTTCTGAGAGTAACCTTTTGTTTTCTTCAACATTGTTCAAAAGGCTACTGTACCTGTAAGTACAGTTTTCAGCCATTTTTTCGATGTTTCTAAGTTTATCCCTGCAAGGACCTTGACAAATATCAGGTTCAATTAATTTACCCAAACGATCAAAACGTTCTTTACAATTGTTCATTTCCTCATTCAGAGCTGAGACATTGGAGACTAGATGTTGTACAATTTTCTTGTTTTCGTGATGTCTGGACTCTTCCAAATCTCGGTGTAAGCTGGAATTTCTGAGAGTATCCTTTAACAGGTTGTGCAGTTTTTGCTCTGCATCTTTCAATTGATTATCCGTCCTATCTCTGATGTGGTTTCCAAAATCCACGAGACTCGGACCATTCAATTGGCTCGTTCGTTTCAAGGTGTTCAGTTGATCTTTTAAAGCGATCATTTGGGCTCGGAGGTTCTGCAGATCGATTTGAAATCTGTCTTGAGTATTTGTAAGTTCTGTTTCTATGACCTCTCTTGCCATGGCCTGTGTGTATACACAGTGCTCTTCTGCAGTCCTCTCCGTCACATTAAGGCGAGCCTCCAGCTCGTGTAATTGGCTGAGTATTCGATCTGTGGAATGGGACCGTATCATCTCTGGTGTTACGTCTAAAGCAGCGAGTTCATTGTCCAGACGTCCATTTAACACACGATATGCATCAGAAAGCGAGGACAGATTTCTGCCCATGCTACGGAGCTGATTCTCCAAATTGCTCACGGTATGACAGCAGCTTCGATCAGGTCTCAATTGAGGAGTGGTACGTTGGCGCGGCATGGACGACAACTTCTTATGCATGTCGGATAGTTGCTCTTGACCTGTAAAAAGATTGTGAACCTTTTCCTCCAGTAGTTGCAAAGATGTCTGGCTATTTGCGACCACCTTTTGCAGATTAGACACATCTGAACTACAAGAACAAGTTCTGTCTTTTGAAAGCATGCCGGACCTGATTTCTTCAAGTATCTCTTTTTTGAGTTCCAAGAGTTTTCTGTTCAGGGTATCTTGGTCCACAAACCTGATTTCTGTACTTCCAACAGATGCAGAAAAGGGAACTCTTTGTTCTGAATCGTCTCGATCGATAATTCCAAATATATTTGTTGTAGCTCTATGATCACCTGGTTGAGAGCCCGGCACACCACCAGGACTTGATCCCCCATGCCTGTTCATGTGCTCTTCTTCACTTGGTCCTCCATGAATTGTTTCTGCTCCATGATCTTTGGGATGACCCCATTGATACATGGTTTTATTACTCTCCAACTCGGTTTCATAATCTTTGGCTATGGATCCATCTATACTATTTCTTTGATCTCCAGTATCTAATTCAGAATGGCCAGATTTATCAGAAGGATCACCAGATTTAATACCCCATTGTCTAATTTCAGGGCTTCTAAAATTTGTTCCGTGCTCTCTTCCTTGTGACCTTTCACCTCCAATATTTTGGCCAGGCTTTCCACTTCCAGTTTCAGGTCCTCTAGTCCACCAACCAGCTTCCATAGTTCCACGTTTAGAATTATCTTGCCATATTTTTGGAACTTCAGTTTGAGATTCAAGTTCCATAGGTCGCAGTACTTCAGGTCGCAGTGTATTTGGATCTTTTGATTGCTCATCATGATCCCTAGACTGAGTAGTGGGTTCTCCAGGTGCAATTTCTGGACCATAAAACCAAGGTGTTGATCCTCCAATTTGAATTCTAGGTTCACCAGATTCAGTATTTATAACTCTTCGCTTGGTTTCAGAAGCATCCGTTTCAGTTTTGAGATTTTTGTCTCTGGATGTTATGGGCACTCCATCTGGTCGTGATGGTTCAACACCCCCATACCTACTGCCTGGATCTCCAGCCCAAACACTAGAACCTCCATGTCCTATTTCTGTTCTGTCTTTCTCACTTATTTCTCCCTCCATGTGTGACATGTCTTTTTTATGTCCAGTCCATGGGCCTACAGTTATGGGACCACTTAAAGTACCTCTGTTTCCCAGCTGGATTCTTGGACTTGGAGTCTCAAGATAATTATATCTAGACTCTGATCTTCCAGGTTGACCTTGCCCTTTCCTAATAGAACCATGACCCGTCTCATAATCCTTGCTTCCATGAACACCAATCTCGGTTTCATGCCCCTCTGGCCATCTGTCCAATCGAACTGGACCACCAATTGTATCACTCGAATGTCCTGAGCTGTGATCTCCAAAACTTGTTCCAGGATTCCTTTGACCATTTTCTAAATTTAATATATCTGTTTTATCTGTTTGCTTTTCTTCAGTGCTATCAATTGGTAAAATGCCCAGGTCTCTCAATTTTGGTCTTTCACCTTTTGTTTGACCTCTCATTTTATCAGGCAATCTTCTTTCTTTGTCTGTTTGTCTTGAAGTTTCTCTTACAGAAGGATGAGCTGTTGCAGGCGACTTGCCTTTTGCATCTGTAATGCTTGACCTCGGTCCACCTTCAAAATACACTTCTACTGCATCTGGTGATGTGTTTTGGTTTTTGATCTCCCCTGTCTGCACAAATTTCATAATAGAGTGTATTTGATGGTCATGTCCACTGATTAGGTTTTGTAATCGTTCAAGAACCTCATTCTTTTTCTGCAATGTCTCATTAAATTTGTTGATCATTTGAAGTAGATCATCAGGCCAGGGCACAGGAAAGCCACTGACGGTTCCAATTCCGGCTTCAGGCCTGCGGATATGGAGATTCGCTACACTGGGGGGTCGTGGCTGGTAGGTGGTGCCGTAGCCGTTGTTGTTGAGTAATACTCTCAGTTGATTGGAATCGTCTTCAAAAGCTTCTTGGAGCCCACTCACGGTCGTCTGCATTGTGCTGAAAGCTTTGGTCAACTGTTTTACCTCATTTTCAAGCTCTTCTAGCTTTTCTCCCCTCATTCTGCTGTGGGCTCTCCCTGAGAATGGAAATGAAAATAAAAGATCATTCAAGAGACACTGACTTCAAAAGTTATTAGGTCTAAGAGAAGAAATAAAATACAATTTACCATCATGTTAAAGAGAACAACTCAATAACAGCAATAACGATGTGATAATAATAATAATAATAATAATAATAATAATAACTCGAACTGACACTTTACAACTGATGGCAGTGATGACCAGTTTCCTCCGCCTTCCCGCTTTCATACAACCCCACTTTTGATACAACCCCACTTTCATTGGACATGCTTTGACACAACTCCTTTGGATACAACCCCGATACACACACACACACACACACACACACACACACACACACACACACACACACACACACACACACACACACACACACATCCCCCTACCCCCCCACCACCCCACACATTCACACACATATCCGCACACACGCACATCCACCCCCCCCGACACACACACAAATCCCCACACACACACACGCACACACACACACACACATACACCCCCCCAACACACACACACACACACACACACACACACACACACACACACACACACACACACACACACATCCCCACATACACACATCCCCACATCCCCACACACACACACCCACACACACCCACACCCCACCCTCCCCCCCCCCCCACACACACACGTATCCACACACACACACACACACACATCCCCCCCCAACACACACACACACACACACACACACATGCACACCCACACACACATATATCCACACACACGCACAACCCCCCACCCCTCCCCCCAACACACACATGCACGCACACCCACACACACATATATCCACACACACGCACAACCCCTCACCCCTCCCCCCAACACACACACACACACACACACACACACACACACACACACACACACACACACACACACACACACTCGCACATCCCCACACTTTACACCAACCCCGCTTTCACATCATTATTATTTTTCTCCATCAATTTATTTTTTGAGATGATGCTCAAAAAATTTCATCCTGATCGGATGAAGTTTTGTACTTGTCGTATTATGACGTCAAAATTGAGGCACATATGACATTATCATTCACAAGGCTTATTCTCCATGGATAGTTCTTTACAATGAGATATGTCTCAATCTTTTCTACACGGCGCTTTTGGAGATGTAGAGATGTAAACAAAATTCCGTTTTTCCAAGATGGCGGCCGTACCACGTGACCTGTGAGGTCATAATTATCCTTAAAAGATTCTTCATGCCCAGGCGCACCTGTGGTGAAAATTTCATGCCAGTCCGTGCAATGACTGCAGAGAAAGCAATTTTTATAGAAAATAAACTTGAAAATCACAGAGCCAGAATTATTTATTTGGTCTGAGAAGCCATGCGAGGTTTCTTCTTCTCCAGCCATTCACAACTCTGTGTCAAATGCGATCGAGTTAAAAAAAAGTCGGAATTTTGCCAAATCTGTTTTAGTCATTTGTTAATATACCTCAGCTTTGGTGTTGAACCCTGGTGTTGGGCTAGCGGCTCGGGTGCCGGCTTAGGATCCTAGGATCCTGGGTTCGAATCCCAGTCGATTGCTGAATTAACGCCAGGGGGGTTGACTCAGCCTGTCATCCTTCCGAGGTCGGCTAATTGAGTACCAGTTCACTGGTAATTCCCTGTTTGTCGTTAAAGGCGGCAAAAAGGGCTGGCGTCAGGAAGGGCATCCGGCCGTAAAACATTGCTTCAAAAAGGGGACCAAAAAAACAACAACAACAACCACGGTGCCCGAAAAAGGCCAACCCCCGCTTGCGGGGAAAAATGGCCTCTAAAGGTGGTTTTTTTTTAATATACCTCAGCCTTTGACAAATCGGAAATTAGAATTATATTTGAGGTTCAAATTACCCCGTGAGATCGTGTCGAACGATGCCTGCACGTCTGTACGTGTGATAATTAATTATTTGCCCACGCTCGAAGACTTCTTCTTCACGCAATAACAACTTCTAGCTTCCAGACCGCACATCCAATCATCTTGAAATTTTGCACACTTGTTAGTCTTCATGACTTCTACTATATTATAAGGTTTCACGTCGATCATTGGAGCGATTCAAGAGATATAATTTATTTTAATATTTTCGTTTAATTAACGATATCTGCCAAACCACGTGACCTATCGCAAATTCCAAAACACATTTTAGTAGACTGATATGATGAACTCATCTGTGAAGCTTCTCCTCAATAGGATCAAAAATGAGGGAAGAGCTAGGTTTTAAAGGTTTATGTTTTAAAACGTCACAACTCAGAAACCATGTGAGGCATGATGTCATGCTCGTGGACTTTTTTGTTCGTCATGGGTATGCAATTCTGCCTGCAAAGTTTGGCCTCGATCTGTTCAGGCGTTTTGGATAAAATGGGATTTTAGTGTTTTTTCAGGCTTTTCACTCAAAACAATATGGCGGCCGAACCACGTGACCTGTGACATCATAATTACTATTAAAATATAAGAGTCCCTCCTATGGGGAAAATTTGCTCTCAATCGGTCCAATTATTGCAGAGAAAATGTTTTTAAAAGAAATGTCATTAAAATGGCAGTCGCACATTGAGTCACATGGCCTGGTAAGAAAAAAATGTTGCGTTTCTTCTTCTTTCAACAATAAAGACTTCTAGCTTCGAGACCGTACAACCAATCATGTTGAAATTTTACACAATTGTTCCGCTTGATGAGATCTACAATGCATTAAAAATTGAAGTTGATCAATGCAGTGGTTCTAGAGTTAGAAGCTTTTTAGGATTTTCCCTTCAATTATGTATTGCGGCCAAACCATGTGACTTATCAAAACGTCTCAAGTATTACTTAAACTTCCCCCCATGGGGAATATTTGTGTGAAGTTTCCACTCGATATCTTCACAAATTATGGAGAAGATAGCATTTTTAGTTTATGCTTGAAAACGTCATAACTCTGAAACCATGTGACGCATGATGTCATGATCACTAAACTTTTTGTTCGTCAGGGGTATGCGATTATGCATGCCAAGTTTGGGCTCGATCTGTTCAGCCGTTGCGGAGAAAAAGGGGTTTTCGTGTTTTTCACGAAAAACAATATGGCGGCCGAACCATGTGACGTATGACTTCGAAATTTTTTGCATTCTGAGTTTTTTTTTTAACTAAGGATCTGGGAAAAAAATATCATGTTCGTGGGAGCAAAGATGTGTTTGACGAATTTTCAACTCTTAACGTTAGCATTTTTGATATACTAAATAAACATATTTTTTGGTCTCATTCCAGAGTTCTTTAGAATGAGCCATTACTCAAATTTTTCCATTGAGCGTTTCAGAGATATAGAGGGGCAAATTTGAATGTGTTTTCCAAGATGGCGCCCATACCATGGGACCCATGACGTCATAATTAGCATGAAAAAAATTATACCTGCCTAGCTGATCATTTAATGAAAATTTCCTGTCAATCTGACCAGCGGTTGCTGAGAAACTTAATTTTAAAGTTTTGGGGTGCAAAATAGGGTGGAAGAATAATAAGAAAAACTTTGGGAATAATAATTGGTTACTTTCCATTTCATGGAGAGTAAACCTAATAAAAAGTGAAGTTGATGGTGTGCCATCGCAAATCCCTTGCTTCCCACCTAAAGCAAAGTCGAAAGATGGCAAAAAGTTCCACCAGGAACTACCCAATATCAAATTTTGAGTATTTTCCCCATTTTGACCCCTGTGACCTTATGTCCCAACCCCTGGGGCATGAACCACGGTCAAATCCAAAACATCGTTGCATATGTCATACATCTTAAAATGGTGATTGCATATAATAAAAAGTTTCATGAAAAATGTGTTGAAAATGTGCCACTGATTTAATTTTTTGGTTTTTGTCCCCGCCCCAGGGGAGGCCCAGGAATTAGACGAACCTCGCACCTTCATGCCATCATAACTATCAAGTTTGGTGAATTTCTGTCCAACTGTTTGGAGGAGATAGCGTGGTGGACAGATGGACAGACAGACAGACAGACAGACGGAGCGAAATACAATATGCCCCTGTTTGTTTTTTTTCCAAAAAGCATGTAGATAATAAAAATAATTGAATTTTTACTGAACCTGTCTTTAAACAGAACACCAGAATCAATTAGGACAATGGAAAACTAAGACACAAGAGACACTTCGGAGCTCTGAGTGCTACCTACTCAGTTACCCTGCTGTCCGTTTGGGTTATTTACATATTTGCTGAGAATTTACACATCCATTGTCAAAGATTTAAGGCAATCCTTTATTCTTAGCTGAAGCAACAAGGACCATGTTTGAGCTTTACCTTCTGTATGCACCCTTTGATGGTGGTGACGTGACGTTGGTAATGTCTGCCAGGGATGGCTGTATGGGAACTGCTGTGTAGAAGGTGCTTGCTTTGCATTGAAGCTGGCTGGTCTGCGATGCACCACTCTGCTTGCACCACCAGAGCCACCACGTGAAATCTCTGTGCCCCCAGGTTCCTTTTCAGTGGAAGTTCTGTTGGTTTTTTGCGAGGGACCGTTGTTGCATCCAGGCCCACCAAAGCCAGGGCAGCAGCGCCACTGTGTCCGTGTGACAGTCTTGTATGCTGTCTTGTACTTGGGTCGCATGTATGTTCGGTATCTGGCGAGTTTACACCAATTGTGAGTTTACTGCGATGCGTATGTTCTTCATGACATCACATTTCAATTTGAAAAACTGCACAATCACAATGCTACATGCATGAGGCATATTTATACCTTTATATCTCGACCAGCTCCAGGGTTAGAGGTCATTGTTATAACAGGTGACCTGGCTGAACCGTTACTTTGGAATCAATTCATAAGTCTGCACTCCAGTGATATAATCTCAAATTTACTTCTCATCTTAGTTCTCAGGGTCCATAATTGATGCACTTTACATATCATTATATGTGATGTGTTAGTTTAAGTTAAGCTATGAATTTAAGTTGTTTTATACACTTTAAAAAGGTCAATTACGTTTCACTCTTGGTTTCACTCAGAGCCAAAACTCTAAGTTACTTATATCGGCCACCACAAAATAGTGGTGCAACATCTGGCGGGGGAGGTTGAATTTGGGCAAAATATAGATGTTTTAAATTGTGCTACTCCATGACTATCTGTATTAAATCTACTTTAATCCAGATTTTCAAGTTGATTTTAAAGACAACTGTAAGAGATAATAAAGTGACTGAATCTATTGCATCAAGAAAAATGAGATGAAAATGCAAGATAACCAATCACCAGCTTTTTGCACGCAGCACGGGAAGCAGCCGCTGTAAATGGGAGACAGATGAACGCAGACACCCGATACGCAATATACACACACACACACACACACATATATATATATATGTATGTATGTACAGTGCATTCAGAAAGTATTCAGACTCCTTCACTTTTTTCACATTTTCTTATGTTGTAGCCTTATGCTGAAATCCTTTAAAATTCATTTTTTCCCTCATCAATCTACACTCAATACCCCATAATGCCAAAGAGAAAACAGGATTTTAGAAAGTTTTGCAAATTTATGAAAAAGAAAAAACTGAAATATCACATTTACATAAGTATTCAGACCCTTTGCTATGACACTTGAAATTTAGCTCAGGTGCCTCCCATTTCTCTTGATCATCTTTGAGATGTTTCTCCACCTTGATTGGAGTCCACCTGTGGTAAATTCAATTGATTGGACATGATTTGGAAAGGCACACACCTGTCTATATAAGGTCTCACAGCTGACAATGTATGTCAGAGCAAAAACCAAGCCATGAGGTCGAAGGAACTGCCTGCAGAGCTCAGACACAGGATTGTGTCGAGGCACAGATCTGGGGAAGCCTACAAAAAAAAAATTCTGCTGCATTGAAGGTTCTTAAGAGCACAGTGGCCTCCATAATTCTTAAATGGAAGAAGTTTGGAACAACCAGGACTCTTCCTAGAGCTGGCCGCCCGGCCAAACTGAGCAATCGGGGGAGAAGGGCCTTGGTAAGAGAGGTGACCAAGAACCCGATGGTCACTCTGGCTGAGCTCCAGAGATCCTATGTGGAGATGGGAGAAACTTCCAGAAGGACAACCATCACTGCAACACTCCACCGATCTGGGCTTTATGGCAGAGTGGCCAGACGGCTCCTCCCCCTTGGGCAACATGGAACCTCTGACCCGGCTATATGATGTTCTGGCACTCCCTTGCAACACGCAATTGGTGGTTCGAGCCCGAGTGAGCACAGCACCGGATGCGGTATGCAATCTGTGCGGACACTGTTCCGATTAAGCCGTTTGTATAGTTGTCAACATTGAGAGAAGAAAACACGGGAGAATTGAAGGGACCAAGTCGTTGGCTTGACGGATTTATTTAATTTGATGTTGGTGTAGCACAGGCATGATGGGCCGAATGGCCTCCTCCTCCATCAAATTTCCTTGTTACCTACAACACCAAAGTTGGGTGGAGGTAATATTTTCACCCCTGTCTGTCCGTGAACAGGAAACGAATGAACAGGAACAGGAAACTCAAGAAACGGACTTGGACAAAGTTCGATGGACAGGTTGGGTGTGTGGCAAGGACGTATCGATTGATTTTAGTGAAGATCCAAATCCGGATCCGAATGCAAGTATTTTTTTTTTAATTTGTAAGTGACTCTTCACCATTGAGTGATAGAGCTAAAAACGATATATAGCATGATATTTCAAAAGGTTGTGGACGAGTTATGACAAAACCTGGTGGATAAGTTGGTTGGGCGACAAGAATAAACCGATTCGATTTTTGTTCAGGTCCGAATCCAGACCCGACCCATCAGTGGGATACAAAACAGGTCTGGCAGAGGTTTGTGCTCTTTCTGGTGCCGTTCTAGTTATTGGTTGTTATCGCTTTGTGGCATGCGCACCCCAAGCCCAGCAACAGGCGCCCCCTGAGCCTGGCACTAGGCGGTTGCCTGGATCGCCTGACCATAAATCTGACCCACGAATATGATATCTCGACCAATTTGAGAGTGGGTTACAGGTGTCACATGTGGGTGTTTGAATATAGTTTGTACCGTAGTAAGGAATGATTGTCGGATAATACTACGACTACTCTTTAATGCCTCAATTATTTATTCTTTAATGCCTGTAATGCCTTGTGGAGTTGGGCAGAGAAAATTTGTGGACCAAGTCTTTCATGAAGCAGGATTTGGATTTTTTTCCAGGTTGCTGATGATAAACTCATCTGATGTGATTTTTATGAAGTCATACATGAAGGTTAAGTACAGGTACATATCTGGAGTAAAATATATTTGTCACTGTAATATATTTTTTGTATACAGTGTGGAGGCTCATGGAGGAACTATAATACAGAGTGGATCTATTAGAGGGGGGCAGGCACATCAACAGCAGGGTTGAAGGACAAAGTAGAGGAAGACGGAGAAATAATGGAAACAGCCACAAACTCTCAACCACAGAAGTGGGGGGAAAATCTGGAAACTTGGAAAGAGGTGGGCTTGGGAACGGTCAATGGGGTTAGTAATGGTTATGGTTTTAGATGTAGGATGACATGAGATGGTGGTGAACAGCTGTCTTGAAGACCTGGAGGGAAGAATGAGATTGAAGACAATGTGGAAAATGGTTCCACATGTGGGGAAAAATAGGACCGAATGAGTGGAGGTGAGCAGTGAGCTGGATTTTGTGAGTTTCACCAGACAAGGGTCACTGGCAGACCACATGCACCCTGCAGAAATCTCGGAATGGGGGATAGAGGGGTGGGGGGGACAAATCCTGGAAAGGACAGAGGGTGCAAGACCAGAACGGAGGTGAGAAAAGACGGACCAGCGACATGTATGTGATGAAAAGTGATAGGCCCATATACTCAGCTTCATTGTGGGAGATTTAAATAATCTTGAAGGCCTTTGTTTCCATGGCGTCAAGCTGAGCAAGTTGTGAGGCAGGGCACTACCCCAGATGGGAGTGCAGAACTTCATCAAGCTGCGGATGAAAGTCTTGCAGACGGATAGAAGTTCAGGTGCGTCAAGAAAAGACTTTGTATGATGGAGGATGTCCAGTCGGTGAATAGCTTTGGAGGCCAACTTTGAAATGTGGTTTGCCCAAGAAAGCTGATGTTAGGCCTTATTCCATGGCTGATGGTGATTTCAAATATGTGTGAAATGTTTTTAATTGTGCGTAATGCATTCTTAATTCGAAATGTTGTATCACCTCACCACCCCCATCCAAAACAGACAAACATCTTACAACATTAATTTTATATCATATGATTAGAAGGAGTTTTTTGGACCGAATTTAGGAAAGGTGCTTGGCGAGCATCTTGCTAACACAGGACCTTAAATATTGCCCTTAAATGCTGACACAAAGATATCGTTGTACAGGCATAGCTAATTGCACGTCCAAATATCAATTTATGAAGGGAAATAAACAGCCGATTATCTGTGTGCGTCTCAGCAGCTGATTATCTGTGTGTGTCTAAACAGCCGATTATCTGTGTGCGTCTAAACAGCCGATTATCTGTGTGCGTCTCAGCAGCTGATTATCTGTGTGTGTCTAAACAGTCGATTATCTGTGTGCGTCTAAACAGCTGATGTGTGGGTCTAAACAGCTGATAATTATCTGTGTGGGTCTAAACAGTCGATTATCTGTGTGCGTCTAAGCAGTTGATTTTCTGTGTGCGTCTAAGCAGCTGATTATCGGTGTGTGTCGAAACAGCTGATTATCGGTGTGTGTCTAAACAGTCGATTACAGTCACGTGAAAAAGTAAGTACACCCCATGTAAAGTTTTGACTTTTTCAACATATTTCAACATACAGCTATTTGATCTTCATTTCAACAATATTGATAGATAAAGGTGATATAATACAACAAATATCATGAAACATTTACATTTTGTCGTCCATTATATTATTTAAATAAACATAAATGCAAATTTCGCATGTGGAAAAAGTAAGTACACCCTGACATTTATCACTACTTCAAATCCCTAAAATTGGAATCAGATGCACCAGCTCAGGTGCAAATGATTAGAACATCGTCAGAGGATCTTGGAGGAACCTGTCTTATTTAAACCTCAGACCTTTCGTTTGGTTTGCTCTTTGTTGTTGAAGTGTGTGGCGTCACTATGCCTAGATCAAAAGAGCTCTCTGAGGCTTTCAGAAAGAAGGTTATAGATGCCTACGAGTCTGGGAAGGGATTTAAGAAGATCTCCAAACAATTTGAAATCAATCATTCGACTGTCCGGAAGATCATCTACAAGTGGAGAAGATTCCAAACAACTGCCAACTTGTTCAGGCCAGGTCACCCCTGCAAGTTCAGCCCGAGAGCAGACTGCAAGATGCTGAAAGAAGTCTCTAAGAACCCCAGAATGTCATCATGGGACCTACAGGTAG
Organism: Myxine glutinosa; assembly: GCF_964187855.1. NCBI lineage: Eukaryota > Metazoa > Chordata > Myxini > Myxiniformes > Myxinidae > Myxine > Myxine glutinosa. The sequence continues at coordinate 125,554,414 of NC_136268.1, forward strand.
CTCTTGCCACTGTTGATGTCAAAGTGCACGAATCTACTACTAGAAAGAGGCTGCACAAATTTGATCTACATGGGAGGTGTGCCACGAGGGAACCTTTGCTGTCCAGAAAGAACATCAGGGCAAGACTAAAGTTTGCCAATGAACACCTCGGCAAAGACCAGCACTTCTGGAACAATGTGCTCTGGACAGATGAGTCAATGGTAGAGCTATTTGGCCACAGTACCAGAAGACATGTTTGGCGAAAACCAAAGACAGCATTTGACCACAAGAACCTGATACCAACAGTAAAGCATGGTGGTGGAAATATTATGATTTGGGGCAGCTTTGCTGCATCAGGGCCTGGGCAGCTCACCAGCATTGAATCCACTATGAATTCTTCATTGTACCAGATGGTGCTTGAGGATAATGTGAGACCATCTGTCGGAAAGTTGAAGCTCAACCGAAGGTGGACCTTGCAACATGACAATGACCCTAAACATACCAGTAAATCCACCAAGGAATGGCTGAAAAGAAAGAAATGGAGGGTTCTGGAATGGCCAAGTCAAAGCCCGGATCTAAATCCCATCGAGATGTTGTGGCGGGATTTGAAACGAGCTGTGCATGCAAGAAACCCCTCAAACATCGCACAGCTGAAAGAATTCTGCATGAAGGAGTGTGCAAAAATTTCTCCCAGCCAATGTCGGAGAGTGGTCGACAATTATAAGAAATGCCTACTTGAGGTTGTTTCTGCCAAAGGGGGCAATACCACCTATTAGAGCCAAGGGTGTACTTACTTTTTCCACATGCGAAATTTGCATTTATGTTTATTTAAATTATACAATGGACTACAAAATGTAAATGTTTCATGATATTTGTTATATTATATCACCATTATCTATCAATATTGTTGAAATGAAGATCAAATAGCTGTATGTTGAAATATGTTGAAAAGGTCAAAACATTACATGGGGTGTACTTACTTTTTCACGTGACTGTATCTGTGTGCATCTAAACAGTCGATTATCTGTGTGCGTCTAAACAGCCGATTATCTGTGTGCATCTAAACAGCCGATTATCTGTGTGCGTCAAAGCCGCCGATTATCTGTGTGCGTCTAAACAGCCGATTATCTGTGTGCGTCTGAGCAGCTGATTATCGGTGTGTGTCTAAACAGCCGATTATCTGTGTGCGTCTAAACAGTCGATTATCTTTGTGCGTCTAAACAGTCGATTATCTGTGTGCGTCTAAACAGCTGATTATCTGTGTGCGTGTAAACAGCCGATTATCTGTGTGCGTCCAAGCAGCCAATTATCTGTGTGCGTCCAAGCAGCCGATTATCTGTGTGCGTCCAAGCAGCCGATTATCTGTGTGCGTCCAAGCAGCCGATTATCTGTGTGCGTCCAAGCAGCCGATTATCTATATGCGTCCAAGCAGCTGATTATCTGTGTGCGTCCAAGCAGCCGATTATCTGTGTGCGTCTAAGCAGCCGATTATCTATGTGCGTCTAAGCAGCTGATTATCTGTGTGCGTGTAAGCAGCCGATTAGCCTGTGAAACACCACACATACCTCCAACATCCAATTGAAATGATCTGCACTTGCATAGAATCGCAGTGCCACGGACAATTGTTGTAGGAGATTCAGTGCATTGCTCCTCATTGTAGGTTGATCCAGGTCATCTTGCACTAGATTCAGCAACCAACGACATCTGAAACCACTCCTAAGGCATCCATATTCAAGGTCCCATGTAAACTCCCAATTATAAGCCATGCAATGCTTCAAGGCCTTAAATTTTTAAACGTGCCCAAATGAACAAACATGAACAAGGACATGTAGAAGTTTATTTGTTATTTAAACACTTGTGATTAGGTTTTGATCTGCATTGGATAATCACTCTTCCATGACTAGCGATTAACTTTGAATGGGTGATCATCACATAATTAGCTTTTTCTACACGCGTCTAATTACTCTTAAACGCCTTTAGTAAATTCGGCCCTAAGTGTTTTGCACAAGAGGTCATATATCGGCATGTACTAATACATTAGTCTCTAATGTCAATATAGCCTGGTGTTGGCTTAGCGGTTAGGGTGCTGGCTTGGGATCACAGGATCCTGGGTTCGAATCCCGGTCGATCGCTGAATTAATGCCAAGGGGGTTGCCTCAGCCTGTCATCCTCCCGAGGTTGGCAAATTGAGTACCAGTTCACTGGTAATTCCCTGTGTGTCGCAAGAGGTGACTAACAGGGCTGGCGGCAGGAAGGGCATCCGGCCATAAAACATTGCTTCAAAAAGGGGACCAAGGTGCCTGAAAAAGGCCAACCCCTGCTCGGCGGGGGAAAATGGCCTCTAAAGGTGGTTCTATTTAATGTCCATCTCGAAGCAGTATTTTCCAATTATTACTTTGGTACCCTGTGGAAGTAGCAGAACGAATATGATTGAACCATTAGTGGTGTGAATGATGTGGAGTTTTATTTGCGATTCTTGCTGGCGTTCCACCTTCTCAGGAAATGGAGAAGGTGGCAGCTTTGATCAAATGATCAAAAGATTAAGATCTCAGACCTGACATGTAATTCCGACACAGTAAGTAAGCTGGGTTTCTCCTGACTCCAGATTTTATCAAAAGAGGGGGACTTTCTTTTATTATCAGCTAACATTGTCAAAAATGTCAATTCCACTGTATTGAGAAGAAATTCAGAAGGAAGTCTTTTGCACTGCCATCAATCCAAACATGTTCTAGATCTACGACCGCACAAAATCAGCGGTGTATGGTTCGACAGTCCGTGAGAATGGAAACCTGGATGATCTCATAAAAGTGGACATTGTTGAAGTAAACAAGGGAAAATCCACAATCGGAGCTTTGGTTGGAAAAAGCTGGAGGAATGGTGGAATAAGTGTATTGGTGAAAATAAATACTACAATTTATTTGGAAAATAAAATATGAGTAAAAAAGGTCAGAAGAATACCATCAGATGGCGCTATTAGCAAGTGATCAGGAACAAAATAAAGAAAAGATGTGAAATGCTTCTTTTCAACAAAACCGTCATGCACAGAAGGAAAGGACATTTGGTCAAATCTTGTCTGCATTGTATTTATATTATATTCAAGTATTGTCCTGATAGTTGGCCTATCGGCCTATCGTATCAATGTACTCAGACACTTACTACTTACATCCTATTGGCGAACAGATCTTCATCCAACAATATTGTTTATTATCTATACTGTGTTGCATTCAATATTATGGTGGAGAGGGGTGATGGAGTGACGTACAGTGGGGATTTTGGGGGGTAATAATATTTGATAGCACTTACAAAAAAAATTGAAGTTCGTCCTAAAATAGGCTGAGAGCAACTAAATGTAAAAGGCTACAAAGAAAAAGAGGAAAAACTGGCAAAGCATTCACCTAGACCTGAAACAAGGAAACCTCTTCACAAGACCACTGTGCAGGAGGGGGTAACTAGGCCAGGTGGAAACAAGTACAAAAAGTTTTAATAAAAAACAAAAGCCGCGTCGATGTTACACAATGCCTAGATGCAGCTGTGCCTATAACGTCGATGTTATAAGCACAGGACATTCCTATTGATTCGATTACTTGATGTTATTTTTGTGCAAAGTGAAAATATATCTCGGCAATTTCCCGTGTGTGGCGACGAATTTTTAATATATCTCGGCATTTTCCCATCTGTTATTTCAGGCGGTGTATGACTGACCATGCCGCGATTTCAAAAATATATATCTCGGCAATTTCCCGTGTGTGGCGACACGTGAACGAAGCTATGCTCCTCTCTCCACATTATTGTGACGACGTATAAATTAAATATTTCATCGTGACGATTGTCATCAAATGGACGAATTTTTAATATATCTCGGCATTTTCCCGTCTGTTATTTCAGGCGGTGTATGACTGACCATGCCGCGATTAAAAAATATATATATCTCGGCAATTTCCCGTGTGTGGCGACACGTGAACGAAGCTATGCTCCTCTCTCCACATTATTGTGACGACGTATAAATTAAATATTTCATCGTGACGATTGTCATCAAATGGACGAATTTTTAATATATCTCGGCATTTTCCCGTCTGTTATTTCGGGCGGTGTATGACTGACCATGCCGTGATAAAAAAAAAAAAATCTCAATGGACTTGAAGTTACAGGCCTTTGAGAATTCATTTCGTTCTATAAAGGGCAACTTTCATCGCATTTTCTTCCCGTTTTTTTTCAACCGAGTCTAAAACTATGTTGGTGACTGTGAAAAATGAAATGATATATCGAATTTGATTTGAAAGAAAACTGTGTGAGAGGAAGACACCACAGGCCTACAAAACAGGCCTCAAAGCTATGCGAGTTAATAAAATGGTGGATATTTGTTTATATGAAGGCTCTCCCAGAATGGGTGGAGCTATGGTTCCCAGAATGGGTGGAGCTTTGAGGTTTTGTCTTCTCTGCAAGAACAACAAGAAGAAGAAGAAGAAGAAGAAGACGTGGTAACAACAACAACAGCAGAGTGCACTCTATGAGCTCCTGCGACGCGGCTAAAAACAAGTTTTTCCTCTGTTGGTTTTCGGTGTTCCTGCACATTTTCGGAGTAACTGCATTTCTCTACCTCTAGGTGGTGTGTTAAGACTGCCCTCTGAGCAGGCTTTGTCCTCAACCTCAAATTGTGTCATAAAGGATAATATATTGCAAGCTGGCCACTGCACATCGAACCAAATCCTTCCAAAATGGGCAATTTTATCAGCAAGTGACAGAAGTATCCGTGGTTAAAAATAATTGCAAAATGATTATTTTTGAGAAGAGGTTGTCCATAACATATCGGACATAATATATGTCTGGATAATTTGCTTCCTTGTGTTTTCGTTTGCAAACTGCCTGAATGGCACACTGTATTTGGCTTCGGTTTAATTTGATGATGTCTCCAATGCTTGGATTTTTTATTTCAATGAAATTGGGGCTCATGGAAGAGCAAGGCGACAGAGAGGAGCAAGGCAACATAGTGACAGTGAGACAGCAGGGGAACAAGAAGGGGAATGGACGTAAAGGAAAAGAGGAAGGTGGTAGAAACAGAGCAATGCTTCCCTGGACGTGAAAGGGTTAACTCTTAGAGATGTCGTCAAATGAATATGCAACACATCTTACAGTTAACGTGTTTATTTTATCTTCGCCAACATCACAAAAAGTTAGCATCTGACTCCTTAAGGAAGACGTCACACCGCACAATTCCTGACAGGTAAACTTGTTCTTGAAACGGTCTACAAGTAGGACACCTGGATCATCTCACCAAAGGAGTGCATCGCTGAAGTAAACAAGGAAGCCGATACAAGGGCAAATCCACAGTCAGAGATGAGGAAAAAATTCTCTATGCCAGTTCATCCCAGCATGAGCTAATCCTGGAAAAACCCATCATGGATGCATTCCAACCACATCAAACCAAAGGAAGTCCATACAGCACGGCATCCTAGATTAAAGTGGAAAATTTGGTGGAAATTCCACAAAGCAACATCATCATTTGCTAGCTTGGTGAGTTGCTACATATTGACAGGATCGAATAACTATATTTCGTAGATATTTTAATTGTTTATTTCAAAAAATTGTGTATTATTTAATTGTATATTTTAATTGTGTAAAAATTGTGTATAATTGTATATTCATGGGAATAGCATATTGGCTGAGAATGGAGAGAAAGAAGAGCATGAAATAGAGGAGGTGTGGAAGATAGTACATGGAATCGTGTGAACAGATCCAGGGATGTGAGTACCACAGTGAGTATTATATTGATATACATTGCTTTTATTCCTTCTTTAACTTGTGTTTAACGAAAGCAGAATGACCCTTTCCGTAAAGGAATGACGAAGCCTTAGTGTCGTGGGTGCAGTGAGAACACCCCTGCTTGTCTATCTGGTCTGTCTGTCTGTCTGTTTGTTTGTCTGTGAGCATGAAATCTCAAAATATTGTGGACGGATTTGGACGAAACCTGGTGGATGAGTTTGGTAGGAGACAAGGACAAGCCATTTAGATTTTGGTTAAGGTCTGGATCCAGATCCGGCTTACCCGTGGGACACAATGCATAAACTGTTCAGTCTGGCGGAGATATGGGCTGTAGCAAGTGCTGTTCTAATAGTATGAGGGATGAACAAAACATTGACAGCACATTCATATTTTTACGAGACCTCACAAACATTTGAATGATGACACAGGTATACAAACACCCAGGCTACATACCATTTCTGCCAATGTCCATGTACCGCTCTATTCCCAATGATTCAAGGTGGGACTACCTTAATACAGTAATTTTCAAACTATCTACTGTTGCTGCTGAAGCCTGGTGTTGGCTTAGCGGTTAGGGCGCTGGCTTAGCGGTTAGGGCGCTGGCTTAGCGGTTATGGCGCTGGCTTAGCGGTTAGGGCGCTGGCTTAGCGGTTAGGGCGCTGGCTTAGCGGTTAGGGCGCTGGCTTAGCGGTTAGGGCGCTGGCTTAGCGGTTAGGGCGCTGGCTTGGGATCCTCGGATCCTGGGTTCGAATCCCGGTCAATCACTGAATTAACGCCAGGGGGGTTTACTCAGCCTGTCATCCTTCCGAGGTCGGCAAATTGAGTACCAGTTCACTGGTAATTCCCTGTGTGTCGCAAGAGGCGACTAACAGGGTTGGTGGCAGGAAGAGCATCCGGCCATAAAACATTGCTTCAAAAAGGGAACCACGGTGCCTGAAAAAGGCCAACCCCAGCTCTGCAGGGAAAAATGGCTTCTAAAGGTGGTTCTTCTACTGTTGCTGCTGCCATTACCTTTCCGGAGAGACCATTCCATGCATTCACCAATCTGAGTGCAACACCTCTGGATTACTACCATCCTAAGTCTACTGTGAAACTGTTCCTCCTGATTCTGTCACTCTCCACTTATTTTGTCGATACAGTTCACTGTCTTAAACATATATATATCAGACCCCCCCCCCCCCCTGTAATCACTGCGTTTCTAATGTAAAATATAATGTCTCCTTCAGCCTTTTTTTATAGCTACATCGAGCAATGAATGTGATCACTACGAGATATGCCCAAGAGGGATTACATCATCTTTTTAAAAAGTAGAAAAAAGTTCTACAGTTACAATGCTCAAAGGAAATCACTGCTAAATATGAAAGTTCACCAAATTGAATGCAGATAAGAGAATGATCAACCTAAAGATGGTTGCCAAGTGCAAGCGGCTGCATCCCGCTAAGTTTCATGTTATTGCAAGAAAGACCGTCTCTGTGCTTTGGCTTTGCTAATATAATGGTTCCAACAGAGTATGGTGCTGTAAAAAGCTCACAAGATGGTGACCAACAATACATGTACTATAATCTAGGAATTTTGAAAGACTTCAAAGGCCTCATTTAGCATTAGAATAATCAATGAAAACAGACTAGTTCATGATTATCGGTTATTTTTTTTTTGTTAGTTCGATGCGTTCAGAGTTTCGCCTGGTGTTGGCTTAGCGGTTAGGGTGCTGGCTTGGGATCCGAGGATCCTGGATTCGAATCCCGTTCGATCGTTGAATTAACACCAGGGGGGTTAACTCAGCCTGTCATCCTTCCGAGGTCGGCAAATTGAGTACCAGCTTGCTGGTAATTCCCTGTGTGTCGCAAGAGTCGACTAACAGGGTTGGTGGCAGGAAGGGCATCCGGCCGTAAAACATTGCTTCAAAAAGGGGACCATGGTGCGTAAAAAATGCCAACCCCTGCTCTGCGGGGGAAATGGCCTCTGAAGGTGGTTCCTGTGTTCAGAGTTTGTCTATTTACTGTTCACCTCTTCCATAAGCTTTGACATCTACCGAACATATATCTGGGTTTTGAAGTCACCCCATATGGCTTTAGACTGATACCAACAACAACAACAACAACAACAACAACAACAACAACAACAACAAAATGCATTTAGCTACATTCTTATTCCTCTGTTTATGTGACGATAAGTTAAGTCTTATTCTCTAAAATACATCGATGATGATTCTGATCATTATTGTTATGACATCAGTCAAAATTGAAATAGAAAACTTCAACTTTTTATGTGAGATATCATTAACCCTTTAATTGAAAACTATGAATGTTACCCTCAAATCACTTATCGGGTTGTTTGTCCAAGGATAACGAAGTTGACGTTCATCGAGTATTTTAAACAAAGACATGTTGTGCTTACACCATGATGTGGGGACAACTGCTGCGCCCCCAGCCACATGGCTGTACGTCAGCTTTTACATGGCGCTCCACACCATCGCTCACAGCGCAGGACACCGCTCGGCTCACCACCACAGCACACCAACCCCTGCGCAAACAACAAACCACAATCGTTATTTCCTTCCTCGATGACTTTGTCACTGCATTTAAGTAATGACAACTGATATTATTAAAACGGATTTGAAGCACAGGTGACACTTCTCGATGCCTTTGCATCCATTAAAATTGCAAGGTGTGATGATGCATTTGATGAGATGGACTTTTATTAAGACGACAGTATTCGTTTATATATATTGCCTTCAGAAAGTATTCACACCCCTTGACTTTTTCACATATTTGGGTTACAGACTGAATTTAAAATGGATAAATTGAGATTTTTTTGTTGCTGATCTGCACATAATACTCCATAATGTCAAAGTAGAATTGATTTTTTATTTTTGAATTTTTTTTACATAATAATACTGCACATAATACTCCACAACAAAATGTGAAAAACTCAAGCGGTGTGAATACTTTCTGAAGGCACTATGTATATATATATATATATATATATATATGTATATATATATATATATATATATATATATATATATATATATACACACAGTCGTGGCCAAAAATATTGGCACCCTTGCACTTTTTGTCCCCCGTCGCACCGTGGAGCGAAAGGGGGACTATGGTTTTCCCCTCGGTGCGTGCATACGTGCGTGCGTAAGCGAAGGACCGAAGTCTAATTTGGTGTGTGGGTGCAACCCACATCAAAATCCAAGATGGCCGCCGCCATGCATGTCTGACGCCATGTATGTCTGAACCTTGTGAGCGGAATATCTTTAAAAATAAGCGAAGTACCAACTTCTACTCTGGTGTGTGGGTGTATATAGGCATAAGGAAGAATGCTATTGAAAATTGGGTCATCACGTCAAAATCCAAGATGGCCGCCACCATATATATGTCTGAACCTTGTGAGTGAAATATCTTGAAAAATAAGCGAAGTACCAACTTCTAATGTGGTGTGTGGGTGTATCTACGCATAAGGAAGAACGCTATTGAAAATTGGGTCGCCACGTCAAAATCCAAGATGGCCGCCTTGCGTCTTCCACTTTGTCAACTCATATCACTTCACCGAAGGGGGACCTAGGCGTAACGCTTGTTTCAAATAATTCACCATTTCTTCCAGAAAATTGTTGAAATTTTAAAATCCTTTGGTATCCACATATGTATTTCTTTTGTTTGCAGTGGAACAAAACAAAAAAATTACTAAATCTTAGCTTATACCACACAGAAATCCTAAAATGGCCAGGACAATATTATTGGCACCTTTTAGAAGTTGCTGGAAATAATTAGATTTCAAGCAGGTGATTCTCCTTTACTTTGGAATGGATCTCACCTGTGGTGAGTTGCAGGTTCCTGGAATATAAAAATCACTCATTCAACCAGTTTCAATAGAGGAAAGGAGTCATTCTGCTGTTTTGTGTCAATGTGTGTACCGCAATGAGCATGGAGAAAAGAAAGAAAACCAGAGAATTGTCTGATGAGGTCAGACACAAGATTGTAGCCAATCATGGACAATCTCAAGGCTACAAGTCCATCTCCAGAGACCTTGATGTTCCTGTGTCCACCGTACGCAATGTTATCATAGCACTGTAGCCAACCTGCCTGGATGTGGCCGCAAGAGAAAACTTAATCAATGATTGCAGCGAAGGATTGTTCGAATGATGAAGAAAGCACCTCAATCAACTGCCAAACAGATTCAAGCTGACCTTCAGACACAAGGTATGACAGTTTCAACTTGCACCATCCGTCGCCAAATCTATGGAGGGTGTTATATGGTTGGAGCCTACTGGAGAGAGAGAGAAGAGAAGAGAAGAGAAGAGAAGAGAAGAGAAGAGAAGAGAAGAGAAGAGAAGAGACGGAGAGACAAGAAAGACCGACTGGAGTTTTCCAAAACACACCTGAAAAAGCCAAAACCCTTCTGGGAGAATGTCCTGTGGACAGATGAGACCAAATTAGAGCTTTTTGTTAAAGCACATCATCTCTATGTTTACAGAAAACAAAATGAAGCCTTCAAAGAAAAGAACACCTTCTCTAGTCAAACATGGAGGAGGTTCAGTGATGTTTTGGGGTTGCTGTGCTGCCTCTGGCACTGGGTGCTTTGAATGTGTGCATGGCATCATGAAATCAGGAGATTACCAAGGCATTTTGGAGCGCAATGTTCAACCCAGTGTCAGAATGCTGGGTCTCCGTCGAAGGTCATAGGTCTTGCATCAGGAGAATAACCCCAACCACTTCAAAAAGCACCCAGGAATGGTTCAAGACAAACCGCTGGACTGTTCTGAAGTGGCCAGCAATGAGTCCAGATCGAAATCCCAATGAACAACTGTGGGGAGATCTGAAAACAGCAGTTGGGAGAAGCACCCTTCAAATCTGGGAGAACTGGAGCAGTTTGCACAAGAAGAGTGGGCCAAACTGGCAGTAGAGAGGTGTAGGAAGCTCATTCATGGCTACAGGAAGCGCTTGACTGCAGTTATTTTGTCCAAAGGTCAAGTCTGGGGTGTCAATAATTTTGTCAATGCCATTTATTTTCTTTTTCTGATTTGAACTTGTGAAATGTAGAATTATGGAGACCAAATATTTTTTTCCAATTTCAACATATTTTTCGAGAAAATTGTGAGTTATTTGAAAAAAGTGCAAGGATCTCTATATTTTTGGCCACGACTGTATATACATATATATATATATATATATATATATATATATATATATATATATATATACAGTATATATATATATACATACATATATATATATATACATACATATATATATATATATATATATACATACATATATATATATATACATACATATATATATATATACATACATATATATATATATATATATATATATATATATATATATATATATATATATATATATATACTAGCGGGGTCACCCGTGGGAATCCCACGGGCATGGATGTGTGTGACATTTCGACATATTGAGTTATATGCTGCACATTCATTTTTACAAAATGGTTACTGGCAAGTCATCAGATCCAGAAATGGTGTGAATTTAGTTATTTCACATAATATGTGACCCCTCACTCCTCTCCACCTGACACTCTCCTGTCTCCACCTGACACTCTCCTGTCTCCACCTGACACTCTCCTCTCTCCACCTAGCACTCCTCTCCTCTCCAAACCCTCACATCCCTCTCCTTTCCAATCCCTCACCTCTCCAATCCCTCACACTCCTCTCCTCTGCAATCCTTCACACGCCTCTCCAATCGCGCCTCACACTCCTCTCCAATCGCGCCTCACACTCCTCTCCAATCGCGCCTCACACTCCTCTCCAATCGTGCCTCACACTCCTCTCCAATCGTGCCTCACACTCCCCTCCAATCACTCCTCTCCAATCGTGCCTCACACTCCTCTCCAATCACGCCTCACACTCCTCTCCAATCATGCCTCACACTCCTCTCCAATCGCGCCTCACACTCCTCTCCAATCGCGCCTCACTCGCCTCTCCAATCGGCTTTCCCCGTCTCGTTTCTCTCCTTTTTCTCCCGTCTCGTTCTTTTTCTTGCTCCAAATCGGCCCGTCGGAATCGGAAATCGGCCCGTCTCGCCCGTCGGCCCGTCGGAATCGGAAATCGGCCCGTCTTGCTTTTGTGCTTGTGCGTAAATAAATTGTGTTCATGACACCATTTCTGGTGTTGGGCTAGCGGCTAGGGTGCCGGCTTAGGATCCTGGGTTCGAATCTCGGTCGATCGCCGAATTAATGCCAGGGGGGTTGACTCAGCCTGTCATCCTTCCGAGGTCGGCTAATTGAGTACCAGTTCACTGGTAATTCCCTGTTTGTCGTTGAAGGCGGCAAAAAGGGTTGGCGTCAGGAAGGGCATCCGGCCGTAAAACATTGCTTCAAAAAGGGGACAAAAAAACAACAACTACCACGGTCCCCGAAAAGGCCAACCCCCGCTTTGCGGGGAAAAATGGCCTCTAAACGGTGGTTTTTACACCATTTCTGGATCTGATGACTTGCCAGTAACCATTTTGTAAAAATGAATGTGCAGCATCTAACTCAATATGTCGAAATGTCACACACATCCATGCCCGTGGGATTCCCACGGGTGACCCCGCAAGTTTGCATTGACGTTCGTCGATGGACTCGTTCGCCCGTCTCATTCGTTTTCTTGCTGCATCCTGTTCAAGTCTGCGTTCTTCATCGATCGTCTCATTCATTTTGGAAATAGAAGTTTCCACGCAGCGCATGAATTGTCACGATCCTCAAGAGGAATTTGTCTCGTAATCATCAAATGATAAATGGCAAGTAAATTATATTGTGGAAAATTAAAGATTTCAAATAAACCTATTTAAAGTGTATTCGCACATAACTAATTTTAAAAAACGAAGAAATATCTCTCGGTAATTTCCTGAAACATATTTTACTTCCGGCTAATAATGTTGAATTAAATAAAAACGAAGAAATATATGTCGGCATCATTGTTGACGTTTTTGTGACGACTGTCATCAAACGAAAAAGTAATATATCTTAACGGAAAAGCAAAAGCGAATTTTTAATATATATCGACACGTTGCCGTCGGTGTCATGTTGGGCGGTGTATGATACACCATGACGCGATTTTTAAAAATATATCTCTGCATTTTCCCGCGTGTGTGGAATGTTCTCAATTATTGCTGACACCGAGTCCAAAACCATCGATAAAAATGAAATCATATGGTGAGTTAGATTGGAGATAAAGGCGTGAGAGAGACTCAATGGCCTTGAAGTTGAAGTTACAGGCGTTTGAGAATTCATTTCGTTCTATAAACGGCAACTTTCATTGGATTTCCTTCCCGTTTTTTTTCAACCGAGTCGAAAACTATGTTAGCGACTGTGAAAAATGAAATGATATATCGAATTTAAAATAGATATCGACACATTGCCGTCGGTGTCATGTTGGGCGGTGTATGATACACCATGACGCGATTTTAAAAAATATATCTCTGCATTTTCCCGCGTGTGTGGAATGTTTGTGGAAAATTAAAGATTTCAAATAAACCTATTTAAAGTGTATGCGCACATAACTAATAAAAAAAACGAAGAAATATCTCGGTAATTTCCTGAAACATATTTTACTTCCGGCTAATATGTTGAATGAAATAAAAACGAAGAAATATATGTCGGCATCATTGTTGACGTTTTTGTGACGACTATCATCAAACGAAATAGTAATATATCATAACGGAAAAGCAAAAGCGAATTTTTAATATATATCGACACATTGCCGGCGGTGTCATGTTGGGCGGTGTATGATACACCATGACGCGATTTTAAAAAATATATCTCTGCATTTTCCCGTGTGTGTGGATTGTTCTCAATTATTGCTGACACCGAGTCTAAAAGTAAAACCATCGATAAAAATGAAATCATATGGTGAGTTAGATTGGAGATAAAGGCGTGAGAGAGACTCAATGGCCTTGAAGTTACAGGCCTTTGAGAATTCATTTCGTTCTATAAACGGCAACTTTCATCGGATTTTCTTCCCGTTTTTTTTCAACCGAGTCTAAAACTATGTTAGCGACTGTGAAAAATGAAATGATTTATCGAATTTGATTTGAAATAAAACTGGGGGAGAGCAAGACACCACGGGCCTACAAAACAGGACTCAAAGCTATGCGAGTTAATAAAATGGTGGATATTTGTTTATAGCCACTCCCAGAATGGGTGGAGCTATGGGTGGAGCTACTCTGCAAACCGAGTAAGCCACACCCCGGACAGACACCCAACAGATAGACAGACAGACAGACAGAATCATCTACGGCTATTATAATATATATATATAATATATAATATATATATAATATATATATATATATATATATATATATATATATATATATATATGTATATATATATATATATATATATATATATATATATATATATATATATATATATTGTTACGGTTTTTAGAACCTTCACTTTGTAAAATAATAATTCTTGTAAATATCCCCCTTTGTAAAGGTCGCACCCTAGTTAGGTCATATTGTAACATGTAGGACACCATAGATTCTTCTTTAGTTATTTCATTAGTATGTGTTTCAGGTAAGGATCTGTTTCCAATTGTTGAATCTGCATTGTATTAATCAAATAAGATAGGCCCCTTCAATTATCCCCAATCATCTCTCTCTCTCTCCAAAGTGCCAGTAGCCGTATTGCAGCGTTCGCTGCCCTTTTGGTTTGTTTGCTGGCCCCAAGCCGCCATTACGCACGTGGTCAGAGTGGGAGAAAAAGGGAGGAGTGGCCAGGATCACAGGCGTGGCCCCATCGACGCGTCACGAGGGGAGGTACGAATGAACCCTCGTGACCAATCCGGGCCGAGGCGTGTTCACGGGTAGGCGGATCAAAGCGGATGCGGCTTAATACGCGTGCCTTGCAATAAAAGGCGAGCGCAAAGCCTTTTCACGACAGAGAGAGAGAGAGAGCAGAGGAAGAGAGAGAGAGAGACCGAGGGAGATGAACGAGATCGGCAGAGGCGAGAGAACAGCGCAGAGGCGGCAAACTTAAGAACATTGCGCAGAGGATCGTTTGGGACGATCGTTGTCAATACGAACTGCCGTGGTTTTGAGAGCGTTTGGTATGCTATATGTGCATTCATCCCAGCCCCTCGCGTTTGTAAGGTCCGGTCGCGCGTTAAGCTGCCAGCCGTCCTTCACCCGCGGACACGGAGCCTGGACCATCCCCTCGCCTGGAACCATCTGCCTGGACCTTCCTCCCCTACCAGCTACCTTTCGTGTGAGTCTGTTTGTATTGTCGGGGGCGTGTTATATAAGAGTGTTTAAGGTTGCCCTATGTCCTTTTGTTTCCTCTTCTGTATATTCCCTTCTTTCGTTTCCTCTTTTAGATAGTGAATAAACCATATTTGTTCTTCCTTTCTATATATCTTTCGAACAACCCTTCTTATTCTTTGCTTCCTCTCGTCCGATCGTCTTAGTCTTTTCCCCATTGAGTACCTGTGGCACAATTTGGCCAACCGCTATAGTCGGGTTTAGTCCTTTTGTTAACGGCCTGAGTCGTGGCTCGCTTCGCTCGGCGTGTCCATTACAGCTGCGGCTCGGGCAGGCTCATTTCCTCGCTTACCGGAAGGCTCTGGTAATTAGGTAATAGGAACAATTGGCCTACCACCCTATTCAGCACTGACCGGAAGTGACGTCATAGCTCCAGGGCCGGAGACGGCCAGCTTAATAGACGAGGGGATGAACCCCCCCTCGGTAAGGGGAGTGCCGTACTCCGAGATCCGCAACAATATATATATATACAGTGGAACCTTGACTTACGAGTGCACCAACTTACGAGTTTTCCGAGATACGAGCCGTCGCTCGGGCGGTTTATTGCTTTGAGATGCGAGCCGAGATCTGAGTTACGAGCTTACGCCACCCACCACCAGGTGGGTTCCGGTCACGTGGTTATCTTGCCGTGCAAGTATCTCTGCCATATATCGCTGCTGTTTTGTTTTCGCATTTTGGTTATTTTGGAAAATTTCTTAGTTTTAACCATGGGTCCTAAGTAATTGAGTGCCAAGGGCAGTACTGAGAAGAAGAAGAGGATGATGTGCTTGGATATAAAACACACAATCGTCGAAAAACATGAGCGAGGTGTGCGTGTTGTCGACTTGGTGAGGCAGATGTGAAGGCAGCTGAAGATTTTATTATAACTTTTGCCGAACTGATAGAAGCTGAACGATACATCCCCCAGCAAATCTTCAACTGTGACGAGACAGGGCTCTTCTGGAAAAAGATGCCGAGGAGGACGTATATAACGGCAGAGGAGAAGAGCATGCCAGGCCACAACTTGTTCAGAGTGCCGGCGATAGCTCGCCTTCTCTTTGTGGAAGACACGGTGAGATCCTTAACATCCAACAACCAATGGGACGCAAACGGGGCGCCCAGTTTAGCGGTACACACATTGATGAATCACCCTGCCTGTGAAACACCGACATGACAGGTTATAGCTGGGTCGGGATTCAAACCCAGGCTGGACAGTTTAGAGTCAAGTGTGCGTACCTCCAGTCCAGGCCATCCTGCCAACCTGTATGCTGCATACAGGTGAAATATAAAGCGCGAGATATTTTTATATATACTGCATATTTAAAAAAAAATTGGTGTGGTTTTTGGCGGGCTGGAACGGAATAGCATTTCAATGCATTTTAATGGGGAAATTTAATTTGAGAAACGAGCAAATTGAGTTACGAGCTCGGTCACAGAACGAATTAAACTTGTAAGTCAAGGTTCCACTGTATATGAAATTTAAAAAATCCAGACTGAATAGTTTGATTGTTAATCGTTTATATAGGATTGACGATCAAACTATCCAGCCTGGACTATTGATTGACTTAATCCGCTTGGAATTTTTGTCAATCCAAAAATCCCCTCTTCTTGATCTCCCTACACCCATATTTGGAACCACCTTCTGGAGTCTGTGCTATTCCACTCTTTTCTCCAGGGCTTCAAACAAGTGGTGCACCGCTATCTCGTCATCGACATTTTTCCACAATCTTCATTACTCCTTTAATCCAACTCTTTTACGTGTAGGTTGCATTGTTTCCTCCCCTTCCCTCTCCCCACTTTAACTAGTCGTTCATCCCCATGTTTATTGTGTCTGAGAGTTGCCACACCACCTAACTGTCAGTTCATACCCCTTCCATATGCAACCTCTCCACTCATGTTGCTCTTCCATGAGCCTCGATTAGGTTGAGCAAATTAAAAAAAACAAGAGAAAAATGACCACAGTGTGGTCACCAGCTGCGACGTGTAGAATCATGAGGATATCCGTTGCAATATGCGCTACCAAATTCGACCAGTCATTAAATTATACGCGTGCACTAGCGTCTTTTTGTCTTTCAGTTCTGGTATTGTCCTTTGTTTTGCAACGCAACATGCTTCATCAACTAATTACATATAATGTATGGACGTGAATGTTATTTCTGTTAATGTTAATTCATTAATGTTATTTATTAATGTTAATTCTGGGTGGCAGAGGGATAATTTGAAACGGGCTTGGTCGGTAGGGGATTTGAAAGTGGGTGTGGTTCTGTGGTTCTGTTTGGTGTGGTGTGGTGAAAGTGATTTGAAAGTAAAAAAGTTCTGTGAAACGAGATTGATATGAAAACATTTATGTTGTCTTTGTTGCTAAATTTATTCTGGTTTCTTCAAACAAATCGCGATTTTAGTCCGCGATGTTCTTACCTCATACCACCGCACGTCCGAGTGTATGCACATGCGCTATTCAAAAAGGCACCCCAACAACAAGAACAATAACGCGGTCCTCTCATAGAGCTGCTCGTCGCAGCAAAAACTCATGCATCCTGTACGGGAGCTTGGGTGGATCTAAAATGGCCATGACTAGATCCATGTGGACCCATCTCCCAGCACTTGCTGTTGTTAGATGTTAAAGATCCCACGATGTCTTTTACGACAAGTAGGACTTGCCCGGCACCGAGAGTAGCGTCACCCCTCGGTAGTTGTTGCAGTCCTGGTGATCACCTTTCCCTTTCCAGAGGGTGACAACAAGGCCCCTCTTCCAGTCAGTTGGGATGATGCCTGTGCTCCAAACAGAGCACAGAACTGCATGCAACGACTCAAGTACAGCATTTCCACCAGCTTTGAGAAGCTCATCATGGATGCCACAAATTCCAGGAGCTTTGCCCCCTTTCAACTGGTTCATCACCACCTGTGTTTCCACAAGTGAAGGCGGTTCACAGTTAATTGGGGGGGTCAGCATTTGGGATAGCAACACCTCTGACATCCCACTACGTAAAATTGGTTGTGATGTAAAATGCCGTAATATTTTGGCCAAGTAATGCTAAACGGAAGGGTTTTAAAAGTCTTAAACAGGCGATTTGTGTTGTACCCTGTTAAAGTATCCTACTGCCAATTTGCGATTGGTCACTGGCTTTGACACCAACACAAATTTGTTTTACTGACTAAGCATCATAAAGCTACATGTATCGAATAAAGTTTCAAATGGAGTATCTCACCGCCATTAGAGCATTTAAATTGCACCATGTGTGGCAATCGATGTGAATTGTTGCTCCCATCCCATCCATGACAGAAGATGCCATTTGCATTTTTGCTGCCTCCTTCCCTACCCTGTTTGGAATCCTGTGCGGGAGCGGACAACTTGCTATTATAATTCAATCGAAATAAAATTAAGATTTTAAAGGCCGTAGAAAATCGAAATTGCAGAAGTTTACCACTGTTGATGCAGTCTTTTACACCACTTTATTTAACACCTTACATTAGTTCATAGTGCCTGTTTTGTGGCCCTTATGACGTCGTCAAAAACAGTAAGTTTCCTGTTTGGAATGATTTTCAATTTTATTTGACCGCCAGACAGGCAGAAAGAGTAAAACAATTATCTCGATCCTTTATGTGCTTGCACGATCCGGACTAATCCAGAGACAAAATACTGCTAAATTACAGGTTTGTGTCTTCCGATTTGTGTTCCGATTTGTGTTCAAAATACATCATTTAATTGAAATCAAGTTGTTCCTCTTATAAACTGACGTTTGTAGACAGACATAAAGACAGAGAAGCGAACCAATTACTTAACCCCGCTTTTTGCTTCGCAAGAAACTTTTTTTTGTATAATTTTTTTGTTTGCAACGATGTTGATAAAATAGTCTGCATCGTCACCAAGAATGATCGCTTGACTTCTAAAATTCCTTTGCCGTAGAAGGATATTGGAACATGCTGGACATCCTGGATTTCTCTTGGAACAATAGTATCCTTCTCTTCAACATTTATTTCCACTTTATTGTTTATTTATTTTCTTATAACAATTCTGTGAGAGAGCGTCCTTGCTGCTAAAGAAGTTTCTTGGCAAGGGTTTATACTGGGTGGTTTGCCATTGCCATTTGCCCAGCAGTAGTTAGGGCAGGAAATTGGAATTTGGCCACGGTGCCAGCTATAGCTCACCTACTCTTCGTGAAGGACAACGTGGGACCAACTAATGCTGCTGGCAGACTAATGCTGGCAGACGAGATGTGAGTGTGCATACCTCTATGGAGTCTAGGCCATCCTGCCTTTATAACAACCAATATGAAGTGAAATTGACAATTAGACAAGACAATTAGTAAACTCATTATTGCTCATAGCTGTAAATTTCACCTTTGTCTTTTGTCTCATTTAAAGGCCCTGTGATTGGGCCGAAACAAGCTGGGTTTTGATAAGAGGGGGTGAAAGAGGGGTGGGGTGGACGGTTCTAGGAGAGGTAGAATGTTTTGTAACAATGGCCTCTTTGTAGCTCAGCATCATATGGCTAATAAATGGTAGAGGTTGTGAAAGGTGAGTGTATAAAATGAACGGGCCAAGGAAGGAATGTAGAATTATTAATCAAAGCATACAAACTACTATTTTGACAAAAAAATTATTGTTTTTTAAAATGCTTATAAAGGGCATGTTGTTCTCCAGATGCATTTGTTTGTAAAAATGAGTGAATGTAAAAATGCCTGTCGAATAACATGTGGTCAATGTTTGTGTCAAGAAAATTTGTGGCCATATAGAATTCCAACAACTGGAGGGGGAAAAATCTCACAAAATAGCCTTCATAAATTCCATGCGGAGCAACTCACGCGTCTGAGAAATGAATTTTTCTCACCATCTACACAAGTTTTTTTTTTAGCGTGTTTTTAACCAAGCACAAACTTGCACAAAAAAAATTGGAATTCGGTTACTAAACAAAACGTTATACATCCATGTCATCCTGCAGGCAATGATGATCCCACTTGTCTTGATGTCCTCTGTTTTTTAATTCTACCTTTGATATCAAAGTCATGTTTTTGAAAGCTAGTATTACTTGAAATTACAAATTATTTTTTGATGAGGTCATGTTTGCAATCGTGTAACAATAAAACATCCTCATTTTGTTTAGTATCTGGACCAATTATGCTGTGGATCAAGCATGCCCATGGAACAAGTAAAATTGAAGAATTATTACTCGGCGTACCGCAGAATTGACCACATCCATATGGGCTGGCAGGATAGCTCGGAGGTAAGCACACTCACCTCTGAGAGCTGTCTAACCTGTGTTCGAATCTCCACTCGGCTACAAACCATCATTCTGGTGTTTCACAGGCAGGGCCATCAATGTGCGTCCGCACCGTCCCTCCGATGGACGCTAAACTGGGTGTCCCGTTTACCAAGATTGGTTGGTGGATGTTAAAGATCCCACAGTGTACTTGATGAAGGGTAGAGGAGCTATTGCTGACACCCTAACCAAATGACAAATTCCTGCTCCAACCTGAAGGTGACACAGCATCAGCAGCACAGCTGCACTCCCATTGCAGCCACGTGATCTATACAAAATAAGATGGTGCTCATGCCACCTGTTGTACCATCTTATTTTGATTACAACCATTGTATGCAATAGGAAACTGCGCAGAGGCAGTAAAGTGAAAACGGTGTAATTAAAGTAAAAAATTGTGACTGTGTAAAAAAAAAAAAAAAACAGTGTCATATTGAGGTGATCAATAACATTTCGAGTGTCATGGCCTGCCAGGTAGATCACATCGCAAGCATACAGATCTCGGATTGTACAACTAAGTTTAACAAGCACATCGTTAGAGAGCACAGACATTGTAGTGGAGTGTGGTGGCCTGACACGTAATTTGCATTCGACTTGTGTTTCCATTACATTCTCACTCGTATTGCCAGATGCGTTAAAATTACATTTTATTTGTCTTTTCCAGTTTTTAATCCTTTTAATCAATTGAACATCACCATTTGAATCGATGCCTGCTTTTCCACAAACAACAAGAAGCAATGCAAAGAGGGCAAATGGGATATAAAACATGCAGAAGATCAAGAAACTAGAACAGCACTCGGTAGAGCACATACCTCCACCAGGTTGAACAGTTTGTTTTGTATCCCACTGATAGGCCGGATCTGGATTCAGACCTGAACCAAAATCGAATCGGCTTGTTCTCGTCACCTAACCAACTCGTCCACCAAGTTTTTTCATAACTCGTCCATAACTTCTTGAAATATCATGTTATATATCATTTTTGGCCCAGTCACTCAATAGTGATGAAACACTTAAAATAATAAAAATCTAATCGCTTTGTCCTTGTCACACTTCCAACCTGTCCACCAAGTTTCGGCCAAATTCGTCCACAACTATTGGAAATATCGTGGACTATATCATTTTTGACCATATCACTCAATAGTGAAGAATCACTAAAAAATAAATATAAAAAGATTCTCTTTTTTAATTTTTTAAAAATTTTGTTACAGGATCGAGGCTCGTGAAAGAGCTAACATTTATCACACAAAAAATCAAACAGACACACAAAGTATATAATGAGGGTAGCGGTAGACAAGATGGGGAGAGAAGGGGAAGCACACAAACACAACATTTGAGAGCAGGGACATCGGGAGGTCTGTGGGAGGTAGAGGGATTTGGGGGAGGAGGCGTGGGAAGGGGGTGGGGGGGGGGGGGGGGGAGAGGTGGGAGAAGTATAAAACACAAGGACACCAAGGACTTCCAGGAAAGAACATGGTATTTCAAAAAAGTGAATCTGGGGTGAAATTACCGGGGTAGAAACGATCAAGGTTTTGGATGGGGGAAGATAAGAGATGGTGGTGCACAGCTGTTTTAAAGACCTGGAGGGAGGAGTGCGATTGAAGAGAGTGAGGGAGTTTGTTCCAGAGGTGGGGAAAAAGAGGAATTAAAGAGTGAAGGTGAGCAGAGAGTCTTGATTTTGGCAGTTTAACCAAACTTAAGGGATCTCGGGATCTCACGAAGGGATCTCGCGAGATCTTGTCAGGGCGGTCAGGGTTTTTCGAAGCTGTTCCACGATCCTCACGCACGCTCGAAGTTAAGTAATTGTCACATTTGTATTTTTGTCGAAACTGTATTTATCTTACGTGTGTGTACCTTTTGCGTGTCCCTTGGAAGATTATCAGTGTTAATCTTTCATACCTGTAAAAAATAGTCGAGTATTTCGTGCCACGCGGCCTAGTTGTTGAAGCTTCCGACCTTGAGGCCTGGTTCTCTCCAGGCATCCAAAGCGGTTATTTTTTCATTTGTGTGTTTGTGAAATTTCAACTCGTTATTTTATTGTCCATGCGTTATTGTTTGTTTATAGTTAGTTTTGGTTTGAATTTCCTGTAACTCGTAATTAATTAATCGTGTTCTGCTCCGCGTGTGCGGCCTTGTACCCCCATCGGTGTTTGTTTACTTAAGTCCCCTACATCGTGTTTTGCTTGGCTCTTAGTTTTTTCCCTTCTATCCCGAACATAATACTCTTTGTCTAACGTTTTAAATACGTTTATTTTAAATACCCCCACCCCCCAAAAAAACAAACACACAAAAAATAACCAAAAATATTTATTTTCTTTTCTCCACGTGTGCTTTGTCTCATCCTGTACTTTCTGTCCAGGTGTGCTGTTCGCCCCGCCCCCATTATCTCCTTGCCATCCACCTTTTGCCCTGTCCACGTGACTTGTGGTGGTCCCTCTCGGCTCTCCCCCCGTTGGTACTTTGTGCATATAAGATTGTCTACGGTTCTGTTTTAATATTATTTAAATATGTATAAACTTTCCCCTTCAGTGTTTTATTCAGTGGTATATTACAACACGCTGTTTTTCTTCCTATTTAAAAGGCTTTTCTCAATTTCCTCTCCAACTCATTCCACATCAAAAAAAAGAAATTCAATCTCTTATACATCTCCCTCACTACATGGTCTAAATTCACATTCATTCCACCCCTCCTCCATCGTTCTGAATCGGATTGCTAACTTGAAAATCACAACAAACCCAATTTGTTATCAATGTTCGTCTTTCATTAATCATCCACTTTCAAAACTCCCCTCTTGCCCCTCCCCTCCAAATCCCCCCCCTTGCACCTACACTCCTAAACTCCCCCCTCCCCCTCCACTCGTAAACTCCCCCCTTGCCCCTCCACTCCTGAACTCCCTCCTTGCCCTTCCCCTCCTAAACTCCCCCCTTGCCCCTCCCCTCCAAATCCCCCCCTTGCCCCTACACTCCTAAACTATCCCCCTTGCCCCTCCACTCCTAAACTCCCCCCTTGCCCCTCCACTCCTAAACTCCCCCCTCACTCCTCCCCTTCAAAACTCCCCCCCAACCCCTCCCATTCAAATCTTCCCCCATACCATTCCTCTCCAATTCTCCCTCCTCCCCCCTCCTCCTCCTCCTCAAAGCTGCCTCCTCCCCACTTCGTCTCCCTTCTATCTCATACCTCCACCCCCCCCCAACCTTCTACTTTCCTCTGCCCCCCCTCAAACAACCCCTCACTGTGCCTCATCCCTTCACCATCAAACCTTTCATCCTCCTCATCCTTCCCTTTCTTGGAACTCTTCTGTAATCTCTGACACACTATCAACTGCTCTTCCTACCTCCCCCTCTCATCCTTCATCTTACCCTACTCCTCCCCTCCCCTGTCCTGTACCCGATGCTCCCCCTCTCTCTTCATTAACGGTATGGACCTCAAACATCCGGGGCCTTCGCTCAAACCTGACTGATCTCTCCATACAGGTTGCTTCTGACAATCCAGACTCGATCTGCTTAACAGAGACTTTCCTCCTTCAAGATGTCTCTGATTCCTTAATATCTCTTCCTGGTTACTCCCTCCTCCGGTATGATAGACCTGAGCCTCGTCCTGGTGGTGGGGTGGCTATCTTTATCAAAAACTCTTCCTCACTCTCCTTGCACTGCGCTCTCTCCTCCTCACCCCCAGGAGTACCTCTGGCTACGGCTTCCTCTCCGCTCCCACCTTTTGTTCATATGTGTTCTGTACTGTCCTCCAAACAGTGATGACTCCATTTACATTTCACTGTCTGACAACATGGACTAACTTCTATCCACTCATCCCAACTCTCTCTTCCTCATATGTGGTGACTTCAACTGTCATCATGCCAGCTGGTTGGGTGTGGGTTCCTCTCTCACCAGTCATGGCACCTCAGCAAAGGACTTCTGTGAGTCACTGGGATTGACACAATCTGTCAATTTCCCGACCCGGATCTCAGCCAATGGAGTATCTTCTCTTCCAGACTTGGTTATGACAAACTTCCCTGCTAATGTCTGCTGCTCTTCTTCTGCTCCAATCGGTTCTTCTGATCATGTGCTTGTCAAAGTGGACATCTCTCTGGCCATTCTCAGAGAGCCTCCTCAGCGTCGACGAGTCTGGCATTTCACTCAGGCCGACTGGGCCGGTCTTCAAGCAGCCATCAATCGTCTGGATTGGTCTCCCATCTCCACTGCCTCTGACATCAATTCTTCCTGGGAATTCTTCCAAAGCAAACTGCTCTCTCTCATGCACAGATTTATCCCATCTCGTCTTCAGTTGTCTTACCCTTCCTCCCGTCCATGGTACATTGAATCTTGTGGTGAGGCAGTTGCCCTGAAACAACTTGCCTTTGCCTCTTGGAAGGCTAATCCAACTGAAGGCAATCTCAGTTCCTTCCACCAAGCTCGGAACAAGTGTGTGTCTACCCTCAGGAGTGCCAGGAAGCACTATCTCTCCACACTCAAGAATGAACTCTCAAACCTGTCTCCTTCCTCCAAATCCTGGTGGCATCTGGGCAAATCCGTTTCTGGTGTTTGTACCCCCTCCATCCCCTCCCTTACCTCAAATGGCCACACAGTTGACATCGCACGTGACAAAGCCGAATGCCTCAACTCTGTGTTTGCCTCAAAATCTTTAGTCCCAAACCCATCTCTCTCTGTTCCCACCTTTCCCAGTCGAACCCAACTGCTCCTGGACTCTGTGTCCTTCTCTCCTGACAATGTGGAGGAGTTTTTGTCTAACCTCGACTCTGATTCTGCAACTGGACCAGACGGCATCAGCCCACGGGTCCTAAAATCCTGCTCTGCCGCTCTATCTCACCCTCTCTCTGTTCTTTTCACCCTCTCTTTTGCTCAAGGTCATCTGCCAGCATCCTGGAAATCAGCAAACATTACTGCTTTACACAAAAAAGGTGCAAAAACAGATCCTTGCAACTACAGACCAATCAGCCTGCTCCCAATTATCAGCAAAGTCATGGAATCAATCATTGCTTCGGATATGAAATCTTTCCTCTTCTCCAATGGCTTGATCTCTGATCATCAATTTGGTTTCAGACCAGGTCACTCTACTCTGGACATGCTGCTTCTGCTTTCTCAACAATGGATGGAGGTCCTCAATGCCAAACAGGAAATCAGAGCTGTCTCCCTTGACATATCACGTGCCTTCGATACGGTCTGGCACCCAGCTCTGCTCACCAAACTCTCCTCCTATGGTATCCATGGAAATCTCCATGCATGGCTTGCGGACTTCCTCTCTGGTCGTAGTTAACGTGTGGCCCTGAATGGATTTCTCTCATCTCCCCTTCCTGTTCAGGCTGGAGTTCCCCAAGGCAGTGTTCTGGGCCCTGTGCTTTTTCTGGTCTTTATCAATGATCTCTCCGACTCTCTGGAAAATCCTCTCTATCTCTTTGCTGCTGACTCCACTCTCTGCCGCTCCATTCCTCTTCCCTCAGATCGGCAGTCTGCAGCCTCCTCACTCTCTGAAGACTTGGACAAAATCACAGACTGGTCAAACAAGTGGACCATGTCTTTCAATCCTGACAAATCTCACACTCTTACTATGTCTCTCCGAAAAGATCGACTGGACAACCCTCCCATCTACTTTCTCAACAATCCTCTCCAAGAAGTTCTGTCGCTCAAGCTTTTGGGTCTCACCATCTGCCATGATCTTTCTTGGGAAAACCACATTTCCAAGCTGACCTCCAAAGCCAGTCGCCGCCTGGGCATCCTCCGTCGTGCGAAGTCCTTCCTCGGCGCACCTGAGCTCCTCACCACATACAAGGCTTACATATGCAGCTCAATGGAATACTGTTCTCCCCTATGGGCCGGTGCTCCTGCCTCACACCTAGCTCGGCTTCACGCTGTTGAAACCAAAGCTTTCAGAATTATTGGAATCTCCCACGATGAAGCTATCTCTGAGGGCCTTTCACTCACTCACCGCAGGCAGGTAGGTGGTCTTTCTGTCTTCTACCGACTCCTCTCCGGCCTTGCACCCCCAGCTCTCTCTGTGCTCTGTCCCCCAAATATTCCTACAGGTCACACAAGATCTGCCAGCAACCCTCTGATGGTTAAACTGCCGAAATCTCGGCTCTCTGCTCACCTTCACTCTTTCAATCCTCTTTTGTCCCGCCTCTGGAACAAACTCCCACACTCCCTTCAATCCCACTCCTCCCTCCAGGTCTTTAAAACAGCTGTTCACCACCATCTCTTATCTTCCCCCATCCAAAACCTTGATCTTTTCTACTCCCGCTAATTCACCCCAGATCCACCTTGTTTGAAATTCCAACTCATTTCCTGGAAGTCCTGGCAGTGTCCATATGTTTTATACTTCTCCCACCCCCCCCCACCTTTCCATGCCCCCCCCCAAAGCCCTCTCCCTCCCACAGATCTCTCGATGTCTCCATGTCTCTCGGTCCCTGCTCTCAAATGTTGTGTTTGTGTCCTTCCGCCTCTCTCCCCATCTTGTCTACTGCTCCCGATGTTATATGTTTTATGTGTCGGTTTGTATTTCTGTGTGATTAATGTTCGCTCTTTCACGAGCCTCGATCTTGTATCCAAAAAAAAAAAAAAAAAACCACAAGAGGGTTGCAGGCAGATCTTGTGTGACCTGTAGGAATATTTGGGGGACAGAGCACAGAGAGAGCTGGGGGGGGCAAGGCCGGAGAGGAGTCGGTGGAGGACAGAAAGACCACCAACCTGCTTGCGGTGAGTATGTGAAAGGCCCTCGGAGTTAGCTTCATCGCGGGAGATTCCAATGATGCTGAAAGCTTTGGTTTCAACAGCATGAAGCCGAGCTAGGTGTGAGGCAGGAGCACCGGCCCAGAGGGGAGAACAGTATTCTATTGAGCTGCGGATGAAAGCCTTGTATGTTGTGAGGAGCTCAGATGTGCCAAGGAAGGACTTCGTACGACGGAGGATGCCCAGTCGGCGACTGGCTTTGGAGGCCAGATTTGAAATGTGGTTTTCCCAGGAATGATCATGGCAGATAGTGAGACCCAAAAGCTTGAGTGACAGAACTTATTGGAGAGGATTATTCAGAAAGTGGATGGGGTTGTCCAGTCGGTCTTTTCGGAGAGACATTGTAAGAGTGTGAGATTTGTCAGGATTGAAAGACATGTTCCACTTGTTTGACCAGTCTGATTTTGTCCAGGTCTGCAGAGAGTGAGGAGGCTGCAGACTGCCGATCTGAGGGATGAGGAATGGAGCGACAGAGAGTGGAGTCATCAGCAAAGAGATAGAGAGGATTTTGAAGAGAGTCAGAGAGATCATTGATGAAGACCAGAAAAAGCACAGGGCCCAGAACACTGCCTTGGGGAACTCCAGCCTGAACAGGAAGGGGAGATGAGAGAAACCCATTCAGGACCACACGTTAACTACGATTTGAGAGGAAGTCCGCAAGCCATGCATGGAGATTTCCATGGATACCATAGGAGGAGAATTTCGTGAGCAGAGCAGGTTGCCAGACCGTATCGAAGGCATGTGATATGTCAAGGGAGACAGCTCTAATTTCCTGTTTGGCATTGAGCACTTCCATCCATTGTTGAGACAGCAGAAGCAGCATGTCCAGAGTGGAGTGACGTGGTCTGAAAACAAATTGATGATCAGAGATCAAGCCATTTGAGAAGAGGAAAGATTTTTTTTTTTTTTTTTTTTTGTATACAAGATCGAGGCTCGTGAAAGAGCGAACATTAATCACACAGAAAGACAAACCGACACATAAAACATATAACATAGGGAGCGGTAGACAAGATGGGGAGAGAGGGGGAAGGACACAAACACAACATTTGAGAGCAGGGACCGAGAGACATGGAGACATCGAGAGATCTGAGAGAGGGCGAGGGCTTTGGGGGGGGGCGTGGGAAGGGGGCAGTGGGAGAGGTATAAAACATATGGACACTGCCAGGACTTCCAGGAAAGAAGTTGGAATTTCAAACAAGGTGGACCTGGGGTGAATTAGCGGGGGTAGAAAAGATCAAGGTTTTGGATGGGGGAAGATAAGAGATGGTGGTGAACAGCTGTTTTAAAGACCTGGAGGGAGGAGTGGGATTGAAGGGAGTGAGGGAGTTTGTTCCAGAGGCGGGAGAAAAGAGGAATGAAAGAGTGAAGGTGAGCGGAGAGCCGAGATTTCGGCAGTTTAACCATCAGAGGGTTGCTGGCAGATCTTGTGCGACCTGTAGGAATATTTGGGGGACAGAGCACAGAGAGAGCTGGGGGTGCAAGGCCGGAGAGGAGTCGGTAGAAGACAGAAAGACCACCTACCTGCCTGCGGTGAGTGAGTGAAAGGCCCTCAGAGATAGCTTCATCGCGGGAGATTCCAATAATTCTGAAAGCTTTGGTTTCAACAGCGTGAAGCCGAGCTAGGTGTGAGGCAGGAGCACCGGCCCATAGGGGAGAACAGTATTCCATTGAGCTGCGGATGAAAGCCTTGTATGTGGTGAGGAGCTCAGGTGTGCCGAGGAAGGACTTCGCACGACGGAGGATGCCCAGTTGGCGACTGGCTTTGGAGGCCAGCTTGGAAATGTGGTTTTCCCAAGAAAGATCATGGCAGATAGTGAGACCCAAAATCTTGAGCGACAGAACTTCTTGGAGAGGATTGTTGAGAAAGTAGATGGGAGGGTTGTCCAGTCGATCTTTTCGGAGAGACATAGTAAGAGTGTGAGATTTGTCAGGATTGAAAGACATGTTCCACTTGTTTGACCAGTCTGTGATTTTGTCCAGGTCTTCAGAGAGTGAGGAGGCAGCAGACTGCCGATCTGAGGGAAGAGGAATGGAGCGGCAGAGAGTGGAGTCATCAGCAAAGAGATAGAGAGGATTTTCGAGAGAGTCAGAGAGATCATTGATGAAGACCAGAAAAAGCACGGGGCCCAGAACACTGCCTTGGGGAACTCCAGCCTGAACAGGAAGAGGAGATGAGAGAAACCCATTCAGGGCCACACGTTGACGACGACTAGAGAGGAAGTCCGCCAGCCATGCGTGGAGATTTCCATGGATACCAAAGGAGGAGAGTTTGGTGAGCAGAGCAGGGTGCCAGACCGTGTCGAAGGCACGTGATATGTCGAGGGAGACAGCTCTAATTTCCTGTTTGGCATTGAGGACCTCCATCCATTGTTGAGACAGCAGAAGCAGCATGTCCAGAGTAGAGTGACCTGGTCTGAAACCAAATTGATGATCAGAGATCAAGCCATTGGAGAAGAGGAAAGATTTCATATCAGAAGCAATGATGGATTCCATGACTTTGCTGATAATTGGGAGAAGGCTGATTGGTCTGTAGTTGCTAGGATCTGTTTTTGCACCTTTTTTGTGCAAAGCGGTGATGTTGGCTGATTTCCAAGCAGATGGCAGTTGACCTTGAGCAAAAGAGAGGGTGAAGAGAACAGAGAGAGGGTGAGATAGAGCAGGATTTTAGGACCCGTGGGCTGATGCCGTCGGGTCCAGTTGCAGAATCAGAGTCGAGGGTTGACAGAAACTTTTCCACCTTGTCAGGAGGAAAGGACACGGAGTCCAGGAGCAGCAGGGTACGACTGGGTATGGTGGGTACAGAGAGGGATGGGTTTGGGACACAAGATTTAGAGGCAAACACAGAGTTGAGGCATTCAGCTTTTTCACGTGCGGAGTCAGCTGTGTAGCCGTTTGAGGTAAGGGAGGGGATGGAGGGGGAACAAAAACCAGAAACGGATTTGACCAGACGCCACCAGGATTTGGAAGAGGGAGACAGATAAGAGAGTTCGGTCTTGAGAACGGAGAGATATTGTTTCCTGGCTCTCCTGAGGGTGGACACACACTTGTTTCGGGCTTTGTGAAAGGAAATGAGATTTCCTTCCGTTGGATTTGCTTTCCAGGAGACGAAGGCAAGTTGTTTCTGGGCAACAGCCTCACCACAAGATTCCGTGTGCCATGGACGGGAGGAAGGGTATGACAGCTGAAGACGAGATGGGATAAATCTGTGCATGAGAGAGAGCAATTTACTTTGGAAGAATTCCCAGGATGAGTTGATGTCAGAGGTGGTAGAGATGGGAGACCAGTCCAGATGATTGATGGCTGCTTGAAGACCGTGCCAGTTGGCCTGAGTGAAATGCCAGACTCGTCGACGCTGAGCAGGCTCCCTGAGGATGGTCAGCGAGATGTCCACTTTAACAAGGACATGATCAGATGATCCGATCGGAGCAGAAGAAGAGCAGCAGACATTTTCAGGGAAGTTAGTCATAACCAAGTCCAGAAGAGAAGATGTTCCGTTGACTGAGATCCGGGTCGGGAAATTGACAGATTGTGTCAGTCCCAGTGAGTCGCAGAAGTCCTTTGCTGAGGAGCCATGGCTGGTGAGAGAGGTACCCACACCCAGCCAACTGGCATGATGACAGTTGAAATCACCACATATGAGGAAGAGAGAGTTGGGATGAGTAGATAGAAGTTGGTCCATATCATCAGACAGCGAGATGTAGATGGAGTCATCACTGTTTGGTGGACGGTACAACACACATATGAACAAGAGGTGGGAGCGAAGGGGAAGCCGTAGCCAGAGGTATTCCTGGGGGTGAGGTGGAGAGAGTGCAGTGCAGGGCGAGTGAGGAAGAGAGTTTTTGATAAAGATAGCAACCCCGCCTCCAGGACGAGGCTCAGGTCTATCATACCGGAGGAGGGAGTAGCCCGGGAGAGATACTATGGAATCAGAGACATCATAAAGGAGGAAAGTTTCTGTTAAGCAGATCACGTCTGGTTTGACAGAAGCAACCTGTATGGAGAGATCAGTTAAGTTTGAACGAAGGCCCCGGATGTTTGAGGTCCATACCGTTAATGAAGAGGAAGGGGGAGCATCAGATACAGAACAGGGGGGAGGAGGGGTAGGGTAAGATGTGGAAGAGGTGGAAGAGGTAGGGAGAGCTGTTGAAGGTGTGTCAGAGATTTCAGAATAGCTCGGAGAAAGGGAAGGATGGGGCGGACAAAAGGTTTGATGGTGATTGGGTGAGCCACAATGAGGTGTTATTTGAGGAGGGGGAAGAGCGAGGCAGAAGGTTGGGGGAGATGGAGGTGAGAGATTGAAGGGGGAAGAAGCGGGGAGGACGCTTTGAGGAGGGGGAGTGAGAGGGGGGAAATTGAGAAGCAATGAGGGTGGGGAGATTTGAAGGGGAGGGGTGAGGGGGGAGTTTGGGAGGGAAGGGACAAGGGGAGGGATTTGAAAGGGATGGGATATGGGGGAGATTTGGAGGGGAGGGGTGAGGCAGGAGTCTAGGAGGGGAGGGGCGAGGGGGCGTCTTGGCGGGGAGGGGTGAGGGGGTAGTTTAGGAGGGAGGGGGCAAGGGGGGAGATTTGAAAGGGATGGGTGATGGGGAAGATTTGGAGGGGAGGGGTGATGGGGAAGATTTGGAGGGGAGGGGTTATGGGGAAGATTTGGAGGGGAGGGGTGAGATTGGATTTTTGAAAGTGTACGATTTATGGGAAACAAACATTTATTGCAAAATGAGTTTCTTGTGACCTTCGAGTTAAAAATACGTTTAAGGACGCTGGATGGAGGATGGAGTGCAGGAGAGTTTAGGGAATGTAGAAAAAAGGCACTATAGGAGATGGATATTTTTTTTGGGATGAATTGATTTGGTGAGCAAGTCGAAAGCAGCCTTTTAAAGAAGAAGAAGAAAAAGGTGTTATAAAATATGACGGAATACATAACTTGGGGGGAAAGTGTAGACATTGAAGGTTAATGAGTGAAAACTATCTGGGGAAATGGGGGAGAAACACGTGGTCGAAGAACGAACGAACGAATAAGAATGAATAAACGAATGAGAACAGAGAAGGAAATGTTTTTTTTTTTTTTTTTTTTTTTTTTTTTTTTGAGTTGAGATTTACACAAGGAAGTAGGCTATGGGTGAAAAGACTGGGAATACAGAGAACGAAAGTTATTGGATCACAAACGACGGACCACTGAGAGAAAAACAAAGCCTCAAGGTTGTACAGTGCACACTGTACAAGGCCTTGCTCGCGACACGGCAAACAGACGATCAATTTATGAAAGATAAACACCGAGAAACAACCAAAGTTGCACACAATAACTTCACACACCGAAAGATAAATACAGTTTCGACAAAATACAATTGTGAACAGACTTAACTTCGAAAAACGTGGAGACCGTGTGGAGCTTCGAAAATCCCTGCCGCCGTCTCCGAGATCTCGCGAGATTTGATATCCGAAGCAATGATGGATTCCATGACTTTGCTGATAATTGGGAGGAGGCTAATTGCCTTGACAAATTGGGAGAAGGCTCATATCCGGATATTCACCAAAATATAATCACTTTGTCCTTGTCACACTTCCAACCTGTTCACCAAGTTTTGGCCGAATATGTCCACAACATTTTGAGATATCCTTGTCTCACAAACAGAGTTGAAAATATAACCTACTCCATATTCCGTGGCAGAGGTAATGAGAAAAAAAAGGATAATATAATTAAATTTTGGTAAAAGTATTTTATATTTCCTATTTTTCATAGTTACATTTTTTTATATTTCCTATTTTTTTTAGTTACATTGTTTTTATATTTTCTATTTTTTTAGTTACATTTTTTATATATTTCCTATTTTTTTACAGTTACATTTTTCTATATTTCCTATTTTTTACAGTTACATTTTTTATATATTTCCTTTTTTACAGTTACATTTTTTATATATTTCCTATTTTTAACAGTTACTTTTTTTATATTTCCTATTTTTTAGTTACTTTTTTTATATTTCCTATTTTTTACAGTTACATTATATGTATGTATATATATATATATATATATATATATATATATATATATATATATATATATATATGTCCTATTTTTTACAGTTACATTTTTTATATATTCCCTATTTTTTACAGTTACATTTTTTTATATTTCCTTTTTTTTACAGTTACATTTTTTATATATTTCCTATTTTTAACAGTTACTTTTTTTATATTTCCTATTTTTTAGTTACTTTTTAAATATTTCCTATTTTTTAGTTACATTTTTTTTTTTTTTTTGTATACTGAATCGAGGCTCGTGAAAGAGCTAAATTATATACAGACTTGGCATTTAATATGGAATATTTTTTTTGTAGGGGTGAACTTACTTTTAAAGATGACTCAGAACCAAAAGTTAATTGGAATTATGTTGAAATTATTCTAGATTTTGTTAATGTGACCTTTAAAAGAAACAAAAACCACATTTGACATTTCGAAGCAAATAAATTGATCCTTGAAAGTGATGTAAACTGATATCGAACTCAATTCAAGGACAGTACTGTGTTAAACTTCTGTACGTTTTCCAGAAGTATCTCTTTATTTTGCACATTAGCCAAATTTTTTTTCAACAAAAACAAAAGCTAAATTATCACTGGGATTACGGACAGTAAAATTACAGTTCAGTACTTCGTGTAACCCCCACGAGCATTCAGGAGAGCACGTACACGTTTAGGCATGCTGTTCACGAGATTTGCCAAGGTTTGGACAGGAATCGCTTGCCATTCAGTTACAATAGTCTGCTGCAATTCACACACAGAGGCAGGCTGCTGGTCCAAGTTGTCGATTTGACGCGTTAATTCTGCCCACAAGTTCTCTATTGGATTCATATCCGGGGACATGGCAGGCCACTCCATATGCTCCACACCACGGTCAGCAAGAAAGTGTTGGATCATGCGAGCACGATGAGGCCGTGCATTGTCATCTTGGAAGACAAAGTTTCCTCGAAAGGCTGCACAAACAAATGGAAGCAATGTCTCTTCCAGAATGGCCCTGTGCTTGAACTGCTTCAGGTTTCCATTCAGAACAACCAGGTCAGTTTTGCCCCCTGCATGAAAAGCAGCCCAAACGGTCACCCCACCACCTCCAGCTTGGACTCTTGGCACTATACAATCTTCGTTGAAGGCTTCATGCACTTGTCTGCACACTCGGATGCGGCAATATTGACGATAGACCAGAAATCTAGACTTGTCACTGAAGATCACGTGATTCCAGTGTCCTAGCTGCCATTGACGGTGCCCTCTGGTCCACTGCAATCGGCGCTGGCGGTGTTGTCTGGTCAGACGTGGCTTTCTCAGGGGATGCCTGGCACGATAGCCTGCTTGAACCAGTCGTTGGTTGACTAGCCTTCTGGATACAGGCACATTTGTCAGTTGCTGCCACTCAGCCCTAAGCCAATTAGCTGACTTGGTACGGCCTTTGCGGTCTAACCGGTTCAGCTGGCGATCATCCCTCCTTGTGGTTCTGCAGGGACGTCCTGACCTCGGTATTGGAGTAGGGACACCCCTCTGAGCATTTCGTTTCAGGATCTTTGACACCTGACCTTGAGTGATGCCATACTGCCGAGCAATAGCACGCTGTTTCATGCCGGAATTTCGTAAAGCCACCACTAAATGACAAACAGCATTGGCGAGTTGACGGACCATCTCCAGGGGAAGCGGCAATAACTTTTGCAGACGTGCAGCAGTTGTTTTCCACTAATACAGAACGCAACAACCCTTATATACCCGATTGTGAAGCCAATCGTCAAATGTACCTGTCCATACATTTTGTCACGCCACCTGTGATATAATCTTGTTATTGACTTCTTGCTGCGACAGACAATCAGTGACATGGTTCTTTTAACAAAGAAATCACCGAAGCGTAAAAGAAACTCACCAGATTGATATACTGAGTTCAGAAAGTAAACCCAAGTCAAGAAAAAAAATATAATCCATATTAAATGCCAAGTCTGTGTGTGTGTATATATATATATATATATATATATATATATATATATATATATATATATATATATATATATATATATATATATATATATATATATATATATATATATATATATATTGTTACAGACGCGGTTTTAGATGTTATTTTACCGAGCGGTTTGGTATTACCGCGTCCGAACAGTTACTCCCCGATTAGAACCCGATCCCGCCCAAACGTTGACCGGATCGCACCGCAGCTGCTCAATGAGGGAAAAGACGAAAACGATGCAATGCAAAGAGGAAAAGGAATAAAACGGGAAGACGTACAGACGAGTAATGGGATTTATTATTTACACAAGCAAAAAGGAGCAATCAAGGTTTATTTACAACACATAAGACGCAGGTGACACAGTGCAAATACTAGCTTATAGTTATACAGACTTAACTTATTCCCAGGACAGAACAAACAAAGACACTGACTCACGCGGGGAATTGCAGAGTGGGTTGCTGGAAGGAGGTGTGTGGCTGGAGGGGGGGTGGGGGGGGAGGTCCAAGGGGGTCCCGCAGCACAACCGGCGCGTTTAGCAGCCGCCGTTCAGGCCCCACGCTGCTGTTTTGGCTGCTGTGGACGTCGCGTGCTTTGCCAGGCCTCGTCGGACGCATCTGGTCCAAACCCCCCACTCGTTCTTGGTCCACTCACTCTTTACCACCGACTCCTCACCGCAACCAACGCAACCAACTGACCACCACCACCGACTCCTCACCGCAACCAACGCAACCAACTGACCACCGACTCCACTGACTGACTCCTCACGACTCTCTTGCGTCCGCGCCTTTTATAGCGCCTCCGGCGATTAAGCCGCCAGCCTTTTGGACACGCCCATCGGGGTGCTCACCTCGGCCCTCGTTGGTCGCGCGACCCTCTGGCTCCGCCCTTGATGACGACGGGCGGGCACGCCTTTCTTCTCCGATTCGAGCACATGTTCAATGGCGGTTATTGGAGGGGAGGTGATTCGGCAATCGAGGCCCGGCAATGACGGAAGGGGATGTAAAAGGAAATGGAGATTTTGGGGATGGGAAGGAAAGGGAGATTTTTGGGGATGGGAAGGAAAGGGGATCTATTCTCTTTCACTGGTGCAATGGAGTACTTCAATTAATGGGAGACACAGCCTTACCCTAAAACACAGAATAAGAGATAACTATCAACAGGGGTATTCTATTATTTGGCTGATGTGTATGCTTGTGGACTAATTATGGGATGCCCTTTCACCTTTACACAGCTCCGGAGGTAGGGGGGCGCAGAATAAACAATAATAATAAAAAATATATACAGTCCTCATCTCCGCAACACTGCACCCTCCTCCTCTTAGGCACGTCCCGGGCCTACAACCTTTATTTTCAGTGTGACACGTAGGTGTAGTTCCCTCTACTTTTAACCTGACCCTGAGTGCGACAGTTTTAAAACATAAACAAATGTGTCCCGCTGCTCCATTGCACCCTGCCTAACAGACTTACGCCCACAGTTAACCGAATTGCGGAATGGTCTTCAAACTATACACTGACGGTGGGAAGCATTATTTACAATGACGCTATTTTTATTTACAAAACTAACCCAGGACCTGTGATTGTTCTTTCTGGGGGGGAGACAGTCTGCTCTGCATCAATGCACCATGAAAGCACCCAAAACCGCACCAATACACACCCAAGCACCAATCGGTGCAGTCACCATTGTTCATCAATGTTCAACAATAAAATAAATTCAACAACCCCTAACCCTGCAGGTGATCTCTTGCTCTTCGGCTCCCTCTGCTGGTTATTATTATTTGGTCTTCCAGATGTTGTCATTCTTTTGCTTTGCTTACTGGCGGCCTATTTGTATTAAACTTGCACCCAACGTGTCCATTTTTATTTTCTTTATTTATGGCCCACAGGGCCGACTAGTGTGGTTCACCTGTGGGGCATCGGTGCCCTGTGGCCAAGGTCCGCCAGCAAGATTTCGGGCCCTCATGGCCGGTTCCAGCAGAGGGGCCATGCCCCAACCCATGGGGTCCATCAGTGGTGCTCGGCCACAGACATGTGGTCCATAATGTGGTGCATCGATGCAGACAGCTGGTTCTGGGAATTTCGGGCGCACAATGGCCGACCCACGCACGCTCCCCTCGGCACCCAATGGCGCACAGGTCATGTGGGAGACAAAAGGGGAAAGACAATTGAGCGAGGGGTAAGGTCACAAGGGTACACATCAATAAGGCAATGCAAGGCGAAATGCGTACGGAGGGTGAAGTGAGAAAGCTCGTCCCTACCGTACATCACCCCCCTGTCACCTACCCTACCCTTGCCCTTACCCTTACCCCATATGTACAAAAATCTACACATTTACAAATTCGTCACTACTGTCACATCTTCCCCATATTTCCCCTATACCAAATTCGTCTCCACAATCCCTCTACTTCAAAATTTGCCATCACCAAATTCATCATCAATCCTCATAAGGAGGCAGAGATGGAACATCAAAGCACAATGTCACACCCACGTCATGATGCGTCTCACAATCCAAACATTTGCACAGTAAAAATAATTAAACATGGCATGGTGCGGAGTACCTGTCACCTCAGGTGAGTGGATGCAGATGGTGCGAGGAGACTTCATCCTAACTACTTTCTAAATGACATTAACACACTTTACACTACCCGGGGTCTCTCCCTGCCAATCCATTGGCCAACTTACACTATGGGTTCTAAAAACCAATTCCCATTGCCCAAACTGTGGTGCTTCTCAATTTGAGGTCTCACTCCCCCGATTCATCTCCCGGTGCTCTCGCACAATTTCTGGGCTGCGACGTGTAGCTCTCCCAGCAGGTCTACCCACCTGCACACCTCCACCACTGTAGTTGCCACCCGAGCTTACCTAGCTCCTCACCCTAACCTAACTAACTGGGGACAGCCCCTCCTGGCTCTGTCACCCCATGGTGCCCTCTGGCACTGGGCTACCCGGGTCCGTCCTCCGGATCCTCGGGCCCCATCCACAACAACTACTACCGGCTCCCAGAGCCCACCTGCGGCCTCACCTGGCCGACATCCTCACAGTGGTGGAGTGCCCAAACCAACTACACACACTAACAGGCTACACGCCCAGCCATTTCCACAACACTAATGCACCCATCCAAAGACCATTCTTTCACCCGCACCACAGATGCCAATATCCAACCACAATTTACCTGTACCCTCTACCTAACACTTACACTACCCGCCCCGGGTATCCGTGATGGGGGTCCACTCTTCCCCCATTCACACCTTCGCACCATCCACTCCACTCCACAATTTCCACCATACTCACTCCACGACCATCCATTCCAATACTCCATACCATTTATTCCATACACCTGTCTTTCATTCACCTGTCGTTGCACACCTGTGCAATCCTACCTGTTGCCACCTGCACCCTCCTCCTCTTCCTGGACCAGTTGGTCAACACAACACACAATCACCACTACTCCCTCATACACTGCTCCACACACCTGTTCAGTTGCACACCTGTGCAATCACACCTGTTCAATCACACCTGTTCAATCCTCAAACACACGGCATCATCTCAGCTAACTACTCCCCTCTGAAACTTGCGCTTCCCAGTCGTCCCTTTAAACTATTGCGCTCCCACGTCATTATCATCCACACTAACTACCTGCGTCCCCACTACAGGTATCAGTCACTAACTAACCTTAACCTTACCTACTGTCATCTTCGCTAGATCCCTATCAATATAACCAAGCCCTCCTGGCTCGGTTGTCATAGCCACCCCATAAACTACTGCGCATTTGCCCCACTTTTGTGAGGGATGACAGAGTTGCCATCCCACCACATCGGGCATCTCCCACTACCAATTTTGCACATCAAATTTCAACAAATCAAAAATTTGCCAATCACTACCCATCATCTGCCAATCATTACTGCCAATCCTTTGCCAATCATCAAATTTTGTTTTTTTCTAATTTCGGGGCCAAAACACTATCCTCATCACCCGTCTACTTATTACATCCTCTCGGTGCGCCAATTCACGTCTACAGCCCGGCTTCGTACAGCCGAGCAATGAACGCGGGTCGTTTTGTGCCAGCGGCTGGATACGTCCTGCATTCGGGGCAGGGACGGGGGCTTACCCGGGCCGAGATCCCATGCACCACCTCGGCGTGGAGCCACCCAATGTCCCGATCTCGACCTGCCGGCACGTCTCAATAGAAAGTGGTCGCCATGACGACCCTTCCTATCGGGCTGCCCGCTCCGCCTAGTGGAGCCCGGACGCGGCCGTTCCAAGCGAGGCACAGCGTGGGTCGCGTACGGCGGTTCTTTCGAAACCGCCGTGGTTCGGATCCCCGCTGGTTCTCGCGGCACGCGAAGCTGCCCGACGCGCACCGAGGGCCCGATTCGGCTATAAGTCGTTCTAACCTCTAACCCGGTCACCGTCGATGCTTCACCTGCATGCTTACAAGCATACGCTACCCCTTTCTTGCTCATACCTCCAGCTGTTCCCATGCTCCTCGTACCTTTCCTTACACACCTCGGTACACTCATTCCGCTCACCGACTTGGTCACACACCTACCCACCGAACACCTTGATACACATTCGTCGCTCGCACACCTCACCAACACACCTCTTCGCGCCCCTTCCTCGGTCACCTCCTCTGTGACAATTACAGGTGTGCTTTCATTCACACACCCAACCACGTGCCTCACGACCAACTCAAGTGTGCATTCCCACACACGCTCTACCATTCCAGGTGTGCATCCTCGCTCACCTGTCACAACCAACTCACGCTCCGTGCCACTCTCACTACTCTCACCTCCACTCTCGGTCGCGCACTCACCCTTACTCTCGACAGCACACTCTTTCCTCATGCACCCGTCCGTTACACACCTTTCTCGCGCATCCTCTCACGCACACTCTTTCGTTACATCCTCTGTAACACTTACCACACCGCGCTTCCATGTGCTCCCTCGCACACGCGCTACGACCGACTCACTCTCGACAGCACACTCACTCCTTGGCGTGCACTTTTTCCTCACACCCCATGGTCGGACATTCTCGCACACCTCTTTCTTCGCACACCTGACCTGTCACACACTTCACCAACGGCCTCTCACGAACACCCGGATCCAAACCAATCCCCAAGCCGACTGAAGCTTTCCTCACATCATATACATTGCCACTCACCTCCGTACCTCGTCTCCGCACCTCCTTTGCCACCTGCAAACTCTTTATTTGGTTAGTGAGCATCACATTATGAGTTGAGCACCGACCTTGCACATATTCCATCACCTCCTCCTGGATTTCTCTTTTAGTTTCTGTCCGTCCCTTATTAATTTCACTCACCTCTTCTTCCACTTCCTCTAATTTTTGTTTAACCTCTTTTATTTCTCGGTGCGTCTCCTCAAGTTCGTCCTCTAAGGCTACCGTGACCGTCTCTATGTGCATCCTCACCTCTCGGTCCTTTGTCTCCATTATCTCTGTCACCTCATCCACCCTCATTGTCAGTTCCTCCCGTACCATCTGACTTTGCCTCTGCGTCGCTATTAATTCGTTTTTAATTTCTTTTTGTGTCGCCTTTAACCCTCCTAGTACCGCAGTGTTCTTTTGAACCTGCTCCACTAGTTCTTTTTGTCCCTCCGTCAGCTGTTCCACCTCCTCCGTCAGATCCTCTATGCCCCCCTGTAACCTAGCCGTATTATTCCTCACTTTTCTCCATATGCTTCTCTACCTCGCTTTACCTCCTCGCGTAGCCCCGAGACCTCCTCACTTACACCTCGTCGTATCTCCTCCATCTCTTTTGTAGATGCCACCCTCATCTGTCCCAATTCATCCCTCTGAGCATCCAGTTTACTTTCTAACCCGATTTGCACCTCCTCTATCTGGTTCCCCATTCATTTGATTTCCCTGGCAGATTGTTCCCCTATTTCCCGCAATTTGTCCTCCATCCTATTTTCTAACCCCATTAACCCATTTTCACCTCTTTGATCCCGTTGTCTAACCCCTCAAAATTTTTGTCTAACTTCCCAAATTTCTTGTCTAACCCCTCACCGGTACCCCTCGCTTCGTCCCTCATTACCCCCAATTGCTCATTCTGAGCATCCATCCGGTTCCCCATTACCCCCATTTGGCCCCCCAATCGCTCACCCATTTCTCTTCGCTCTCGGGTGGACTTATCATTTTGGGCATCCATTTTTGCCATCATTTGAATCATAAAGACTCGCATGTACTCTGGCATCTCTGGCTCGGCTGCCGCGACCACGGGCGCAGCGCAATTTGGTGCCGCTACACCCCGTGCGCGAGGACGCCATCTTGTGCGTCTGATACTCCCTCAACCGCCTCCTCATTGCTCCCCTCCATTTGATCCTGGGTTACTCCTAACCCCTCTATCTCTCCCACCGGCATCCCGTCGCCTTGACCAGCCATGGCGCGATTTCAAAGTTCAGGTTTTGTAAAACAAAACAAATTTCGGCCGCTCCAAATTTTGACCAATTTTTTTTTTTTTTGATGTTTTAAAAATTTGGTTCGGGCCCCGAATCTCACTCCCAGACACCAATTGTTACAGACGCGGTTTTAGATGTTATTTTACCGAGCGGTTTGGTATTACCGCGTCCGAACAGTTTCTCCCCGATTAGAACCCGATCCCGCCCAAACGTTGGCCGGATCGCACCGCAGCTGCTCAATGAGGGCAAAGACGAAAACGACGCAATGCAAAGAGGAAAAGGAATAAAACGGGAAGACGTACAGACGAGTAATGGGATTTATTATTTACACAAGCAAAAAGGAGCAATCAAGGTTTATTTACAACACATAAGACGCAGGTGACACAGTGCAAATACTAGCTTATAGTTATACAGACTTAACTTATTCCCAGGACAGAACAAACAAAGACACTGACTCACGCGGGGAATTGCAGAGTGGGTTGCTGGAAGGAGGTGTGTGGCTGGAGGGGGGGGGGGAGGTCCAAGGGGGTCCCGCAGCACAACCGGCGCGTTTAGCAGCCGCCGTTCAGGCCCCACGCTGCTGTTTTGGCTGCTGTGGACGTCGCGTGCTTTGCCAGGCCTCGTCGGACGCGTCTGGTCCAAACCCCCCACTCGTTCTTGGTCCACTCACTCTTTACCACCGACTCCTCACCGCAACCAACGCAACCAACTGACCACCACCACCGACTCCTCACCGCAACCAACGCAACCAACTGACCACCGACTCCACTGACTGACTCCTCACGACTCTCTTGCGTCCGCGCCTTTTATAGCGCCTCCGGCGATTAAGCCGCCAGCCTTTTGGACACGCCCATCGGGGTGCTCACCTCGGCCCTCGTTGGTCGCGCGACCCTCTGGCTCCGCCCTTGATGACGACGGCCGGGCACGCCTTTCTTCTCCGATTCGAGCACATGTTCAATGGCGGTTATTGGAGGGGAGGTGATTCGGCAATCGAGGCCCGGCAATGACGGAAGGGGATGTGAAAGGAAATGGAGATTTTGGGGATGGGAAGGAAAGGGAGATTTTTGGGGATGGGAAGGAAAGGGGATCTATTCTCTTTCACTGGTGCAATGGAGTACTTCAATTAATGGGAGACACAGCCTTACCCTAAAACACAGAATAAGAGATAACTAGCTATCAACAGGGGTATTCTATTATTTGGCTGATGTGTATGCTTGTGGACTAATTATGGGATGCCCTTTCACCTTTACACAGCTCCGGAGGTAGGGGGGCGCAGAATAAACAATAATAATAATAATACAGCACACAATAAAAAATATATACAGTCCTCATCTCCGCAACAATATATATATATATATATATATATATATATATATATATATATATATATATATATATATATATATATATATATATGTCCAATTTTTTACAGTTACATTTTTTATATATGAATAATATTAATAATAATTCATTTATTTTGTATAGCGCTTTTCAAGAAGCCCAAAGGCGCTTTGACAGAGTGGAAAACATAATGCATAACAATACATGAAAACAACAATTGCAAAAAGACAAGAATCAATAGGGAAATATTTAAAGCAAAAGGAGGGAGAAGGAGAGGAGATAGTCAGGGGTTAAATGCTGTGGGTTGAATGTTGAATGCAGTGTTGAACAGGTGGGTCTTTAGTGATGTTTTGAATGTGGTGAGTGAAGAGGAGTCTCTGATGGTGTGAGGTAGTGAGTTCCAGAGGGTGGGAGCAGCGATGGAGAAGGCCCTGTCCCCCCAGGATCTGAATTTGGTCCGGATGGAGGGGGTCAGGAGGTTGGTACCAGCAGAGCGGAGGTTGCGGGTGGGAGTGTGTCTGGAGAGGAGGTCAGCCAGGTAGGATGGGGCCAGGTTATGGAGGGCTTTGTATGTCAAAAGGAGGATTTTGTACTGGATTCTCTGGGGGATGGGGAGCCAGTGAAGCTTGTAAAGGACGGGGGTGATGTGGTCACGGGTCCGGGAATGGGTGAGTAGACGGGCAGCGGAGTTCTGAATGTATTGGAGTTTATTGGTGATTTTTGAGGGTGAACCATAGAGGAGGCTATTGCAGTAGTCCAGACGGGAGGTGATGAAGGCGTGGATGAGGGTTTCTGCAGCCGTGGAGGAGAGGGATGAGCGGAGACGGGCAATGTTTTTCAGGTGAAAGAAGGCTGACTTTGTGATCTGTTTAGTGTATTTGTCGAAGGAGAGGGT
Source organism: Myxine glutinosa (assembly GCF_964187855.1). Taxonomy (NCBI): domain Eukaryota; kingdom Metazoa; phylum Chordata; class Myxini; order Myxiniformes; family Myxinidae; genus Myxine; species Myxine glutinosa. Next base: position 125,598,053 of record NC_136268.1, read on the forward strand.
TTGGTCAAAGATGACGCCAAGATTCCGGATGTGAGGGGAGGTGGATACTGGGATACCGTCGATGTTGAGGGCAAAGTTATGGGTGGATTTTATGAGCGTTTTTGGGCCAATGATGATTATTTCAGATTTATCACAGTTAAGCTTGAGGAAGTTGATTTGAAGCCAGGATTTTATTTCAGTGATGCAGTTTGTCAGGATAGAGTGGGTGGCGGTGGAGATGGACTTGGTGGAGATGAAAAGCTGGATGTCATCGGCGAAGCAGTGGAATTGGAGACCATGACGGCGGATTAAGTGACCAAGGGGGGACAGGTAAAGGATGAAGAGGAGGGGGCCAAGAACTGAACCTTGGGGGACACCTTGGGGGAAGGGAGCAGTGGGGGACTTGCAGTTATTGATGGAGATGAACTGGCGTCTGTCAGAGAGGTATGATTTAATCCAAGAGAGGGCAGTGCCGGTAACGTTAAAGGTGGATTCAAGTCGGGTGAGGAGGATGGTGTGATCGATGGTGTCAAAGGCAGCGCTGAGGTCGAGGAGGACGAGAATGTTGAGGTTGCCAGCGTCAGGGAATTTCCCTATTTTTTTCAGGGAATTTCCTATTTTCCCTATTTCCGTCAGGGAAACAGGGAATAAAAAATATTCCCTATTTTTTCCAGTTACATTTTTCTATATTTCCTTTTATTTACAGTTACATTTTTTATATATTTCCTATTTTTTACAGTTACATTTCTTTATATTTCCTTTTTTTTACAGTTACATTTTTTCTATATTTCCTATTTTTTACAGTTACATTTTTTTATATTTCCTTTTTTTTACAGTTACATTTTTAAATATTTCCTATTTCCAAGACCAAATTGTTAAACATTGCTACCACCACACACATTAACCTAAATAAACTAATCACTAATAGGAGATTTACGCTTAATGAAGGAAAAAATCTTATTGGTGTCAACACGGCAACGTATTCAAAAAGTGGTACTTTGGACTAGATGTTGGCGGCCACCACGTCAGAGCGAAGGCAAAAGACATCAATAAAATTGATGGGCGGAAACAGACAGAGGAACGAGCACAGTGAAAAGTAAATATGAGTGGAGCAACAGGGCTGGAAAAAATGTTGAAGGTTTTCAAAAGTCAAGGTTAGGAAAATTACAAGCATATTGCTCAGGAACATCGCGACGTGCCATGTGGGCAGTACCCAATAACCTTGCCATTCATTTTCGAAGATGTTTCAAAATAAAACAACACTTCTTTTTTTTAGACATCATGTCTGAAAGTGGTGAATGCTGTTTAACAATGACGTTCAATGCCGGCAAATCACATGCTCTCAAAGTGTCTTTCCATGAGGATCGATGATACTATCCAATCCACTTCTCTGGACAGGCATTGGAAGAGGTGCAGTCCCTGGAACTCCTTGGCCTCACTATCTGCTATAACCTCTTGTCAGACGATCATATATCCAAACACACGTCAAATGATAGTCGCCATCTGGTATTCTCCATAGAGTTAAGGCATTATTGAGCTGCACCGAGGGCATTATGGGGTACAAGGCTTTAATACCGAGCTCAATGAAGTATGCTTCCCCCACTAGAGGCTGGTGCTCCTGCTTTTCACCTTGCTCCGCATGTTCGAACACAAGGCCTTAGACACCATTGGTATCTCAAGAAAGGAGGTGAATACTTAGGGATTGCTGCTTTCTCACTGGTGGCAAGATGGTGGCAATGATATCACAAAGTTGTGGACGTATTCGGACTAAATTTGGTGGAGAGGTTGGGTATGTGACAAGGACGAAATGATTTGATTTTGGTGAAGATCCGGATCTGAATTCGACAATTTTTAAGTGATTCTTCACCATTGAGAGATGGGGCAAAAACTATAAACTATATAGCACGATATCTCAATAAGTTATGGACGGATTCAGATGAAACCTGGTGGACAAGGTTGAGTGTGTGACAAGGACGAATCTATTCAATTTTGGTGAAGATCAGAATACGGGTCGAGTGCCATTCTAGTTTCTCATCCTGTTACTCTGCTGGCCATTGTTACTTGTTTTTGTGATGTTCCTCCTTTCCTCCTTCTGTTTGTCCATACTTCTCTTTCCCCACACCACACACCCTGTATCCTTTGGTAGTCTTCGACCTAGCTTCTCCGAACTAGCTGGGCAAGCCCGACATTGGACTGAAGTGTATTTGGGTAGGAATTTGTAATTTGCTCAGGTTGTCGACGATACCCTTCTCAAATTACATCATGGGATCTTACCGTTAACCAAAGACCAGTGTTGGCAGACAGTTCCTTCATCTTAATATCCTTCCGATGGGCAGTGCACACATTGGTGAATCGCCCTGCACGTGAAATACCAGCATAACAGGTCATACCTGAGTCCAGATTCGAACCCAAGCTAGAAAGCTCAGAGGTGAGTGGGCAAAAGCTATCCTGCCAGTTCAATACACTCAAACACATTTATATTCCAGAGTGTTAATATTCCTTCAAATTGAGGATGTAAAGAGAAAATGGCACATGCTTGTCGAAGTTATTTGATGTAGATTTATGCATTTTTAAGCATATGTTAGATAAAAGGATGTATGGCAAGCACATGTCTACAAAGTCGTCGGCTATCTTCAGAGGGTTGTGTGATCAGGCCTTGCAGTATTCCAGAGTGCCGGTATGGTAGGATCGGTCATTTCGTCATCAGCTTTTCATTACGTTGTCATGTTTAATTTCAATTACCAATGGAGTATAACTTCATATTAAAATCAACAAGGGTAAACCTCCTCTGGTGTAATTTCAACCATCAGGTGTGTTGCATGTGACAGGAAGTGTAGACAGTAACTCGCAACACCGAGGCTGTCAAATATGTACCATCTGCAATGCCGATAGCAGTAAACATAACTGATGCGGAAATGATTTCTTGGGGTTAAAATGTATAGATTAAAGCAGTTATTTCATTAATTTATGTTTGCAATAAGTGTGAAGTAAAACCACTCTGAGCACAAATGTGTTGATTTTAATCGAAGAGAAAGCCATGTTGTCTCCCCCTCACAATGCTTATGTCTAAAACCACATTTACACAGTCCCTTTTAAGTTTTAACCCTTATAATCTGTCCTTTAAGTTCTTTATAAAAGATCGCGGCCTTGCAAGCGGACCAGAGCACACATCCAGGAACACTTTTGGAAGATTTGGAATGTTCAGGACGAGCTGAGAAGCTTAGGGTGGGGATGTAGGCTCGGATGAATGCCTGAATAGCCAATGAGTGCAGAGTGGGCAAGGCCTATTGACGTCACAGGACGGGGCATAAGAGGGTGATCGGAGACCAGAGGAAAATTGGGCAGAAGAGAAGATGCTCGGACGCAAAATTACATTGGATTTTGGTGCAAGAGATGCAGACACCATCTCCTGAGTATCACGCCATCCTCGCCTCTCCCGTTCTGTGCCACACTTCTAGCTGAGTGCCACATCAACCTGCATGACCACGGTCGAGCTGCCGCATCTCGAGGAACTGTCGGGCCAGTGCCTTGGGCTCCCTTAGGTTCTTGCCCGTCCCCTTCAGTACCCGTGTCAATCCACCCCAGGAGTGCAAAAAGCCAGCGGTGCCCGAATGGACTGCATGAAGTCGGGAGCCCCCACCCATTGTTGTGAGAGAAGCAGCGTGTCCAGTGTTGAGGCTTTGCTGGTTAGACTATGTGAACTGCCTGATACTGTGTTGCTTGGCAGCTCTGTTTCTACAAATATCAAGATCGCAACCGGAATGAGACATGATTAGCGGAGCTCAGTCTGGCTGAAGAGGATCGGGAGAGGTTTGAAGGAAAGTTGATCAAAACTAAAACCAAAAGAAAGGACAACCAATTGATATGAGATCAAGGTTGGAAAATCAACTACTTGAGTCAGGCCTAATGCGTCACACAAGGCCTTTGACAGCAGTGCTTTGAGTTGATGTTGCATTTCTGGTGCCCAGACAGCTGGTATCATCTCATTTGGAGTGCCACATGCAAAGAAAGAAAGTTGGGATGGATGGTAATCTATATTGACGTCACTTTAGCCCATGTTGGAAAAAAGTGAGGCATACATAGAGTCATCATTGGGAATGGAGTGGGGCAGGGTGTGGTCCATCGCACAGGGGAAAAGCAAGCGATTACAGAGGGGGTTGTGGAGCCAGAGGTATTCCATGGATTTATGGTTAGCGACACTATCACCAAGGCAGGAGGCGTGTTTACCAAAGCAGAAGATGGAGCAGCGATGAATAGATACATGGAAATGAGGAATTTCCTGCGGAAGGACCATCTCTGTTAAAATACAATGTCTGGAGTCTAAAGCTGGAGTGTGGGTGTTTTATTGTTGACAAGGGGCTCACAGGATGGCCTAGAGATACACTCACTCACCTCTAAGCTATATCGTGGTCGTGGGTTCGAATCCTGACACAGCTAAGCTATAAACTATAATCCTGTTTATCATCCATCGGTCTATCGGGTGGATGTTGAAAGGGCGTCCCGTCTGCCGGCATTCGTTTGGTGGACGTTAAAGATCCCACGGAGTCCTTCGCGAAGAGTAGGTGAGCTGTCGCCGGCACCCTGATGAACAAATTACAAATTCCTGCCCGAACCAGCAGAGAACACTGCATCAGCAGCACAGCTACGCCCTCAGCCAATGACGCTACCCAGCAACTTTGTGCTGCATACAAACAAAGAAGAATTGCTCACAATGGTGGCCGCACCGATACAAGCAATAAAACCCACACAACAGGTTTGCACTTCATATCCATAAACACGTGACATTTGTCAATAGTTAACTTCATTTTAAGAAATGATTGACCACAAGGCCACACCGCAGATTATATATACTAGGGCATGCCCGTACTATATCTATATCTAAAATTATATCCCCCCTCTATTTACATGAAATGGTTTGGTCCATGAAATGTTTTGGTTCATTCGCAACGCCAAAGCGAACGGCGAACGCTTTACATGAAATGGTTTGGTGCATGAAATGTTTTGGTCCATTCGCAACGCCAAAGCGAACGGCGAACGGCTTGCGAGTACAGTGACAATCCCCCCGGGGTTTTTATTAGTTTTAAAACATAGTTTAACGCCAACATAGCGCCAACATAGTTTGCAAACGTGAAATAAATGAATACGCTCTCAAATGTGCCATCCGAGGCAGAGTGTGTTCGCCACGTTCGGCACACGCGATAGCTCGCTGCTCTCTGATTGGTTGAATCGTTTTTTGGACATAGCTCGGTAAGTAATTGTCCGATTAATATGAAACCTTGAAAAGGCACATCCTCGGGTCCCCAGCAATATACCTGGCAAGTTTAAAGTATATCGGACCCGTGGTTGTCGAGAAACAGCGGTCACAGACAAACAAACAAACGTACAAACAAACAAACGTACAAACAAACAAACACACAGAGATTACTGGAATTATAGATAGATATATATATATATATATATATATTAGTAAGGGAAACATATGAAAATCTGTTAACTAAATTGTTACCAAAATATTTCTTCACCAATATGTTTGTAAAGGTGTGTAATAACATGTGTTAGAATGTTGAAGGTAAACTCCCGTGGGAAACCCAGAAAAAAAGCTGTTGAATTCGGGTACCGAAAAATTATTTTCGAGAATTTTTTTAAAAAAAATCGGCCCTTAAGTAACTTATGAGGGGTCAAATAAGGGTTTTTCATGATTCTGAGTTGATTGTTAACATTTATATTTCACCACAGACACTCCTTTGTGGAAAAATAATTTCTAAATATATCTCATTTTCTACTTTGCAGGACATGGAGTCTAGCAATATGGATGAAGACGTTACTCCACCTGTGCTCAATTGCTTCATCTGTGCACGCTCGGATACACCAGCTGAAAGGCTCATACAGGCAACTCCAAAGGGATACTCAACTTTATTGAAACAAGCAGAAACTGTCGAAAATGTTACTGTTGTGGAACGTATGAAGGAGGCTCAAAAGGAAGGAAAACTGAGGTACCACCAGAAGTGTAAAAATGATCTGTACAACAACTTTGTTGCAACCACCAAGGAGTCAGCTCAAGCATCAAAGGCAGAGAAAGAGTCATCAAAGTTGAAGAGAAGACGCACTACTTGTGAGTTCAGTTCATCAACTGGCTGCAGTTCTAGAAGATCACAGTCAGTTGACCTCCTGTATAAGGATGTATGCATTCTTTGCAACCAACCAGCCCAGCTCTACAAAAATAATCCAGCACAAGCTAGAAAGAAATACAGAGTGCCAGATAATTTGACTGCAGATACACTGAAGGCAAGCTTGCTGAAGACAGCACGGAGTCGCGGGGATGATTGGGGCACTGAAGTCACTGGACGCCTGGAAGGGATCAACGACTTGGTAGCAGAAGAAACACTGTACCATTTGCGATGCAAACTTATGTTTGCGAGAGGTGACAGTTTGTCCAAGACTGATGAGGAAGGAAAAAGGAAGAGAGGACATAGGAGTATTGATGAGGAGCGAGAGGCAGTTTTTATTGAATTCTGCGAATGGTTAGACTCAGAATTAGAGCATGGGGTAATGAACATGGACCAAGTCCATGAAAAGCTGCAGGAGTTTGATCAGTCACCAGAGAAGAGCCTTTCTTATTCAAAGCATTGGCTAAAGATAAAACTTCTAGAGAAATACGAAGACACCTTGTATTTCACAACACAGGAAAGAAGGGCAGATGTACTCTGTCTCAAAGATGGCACCGACAATATTCTGCGAGTGCATCATGCTAATCTTGACCATGGAGATGAGAAGACTCAGATCATAAAGACGGCACTCAAGTTCATATCCAATGATATTGCCTTGATTGATTTAGGTCCAAAGTCATACCCCACCACACACAGTATGACTGACATCGATAGTCAGCTGACACTTGTTCCTGCAAGCCTTCAGATGTTCTTGAGACCGATTGTCAAGACAGACGAAAGAGTTGCCGTTTGGGGGCAGAATTTTATTAAGGCCTGTCGACCTCGGTCTGGAGTATTGCCACACCAAATGGGGCTTGCCAAACAACTTGGTCATAGATTTGGGTCAAAATGGATGCTCAACAAGTTCCACCGGCTGGGATACACTGAGTCTTACATGGAGACACAAAACTACAAATACTGCTTCCTTAATAGTAGGAGTGGAGATGATGTTCCAGATACGTCTGGCACTCTTGACACCATTGTGGAGGAAACCGATGAACAGATCAATGATGAGGTTGCGGTTGATGCTGCACTTGAGGATCAATCAGTGATGACAGCCAAAGTGCCAGCCAGTGAAAGTGAATTGTCAAGTAATGATCAGGTGGTCTTTATGGAGGTTGGGGAAACAAACAATGCAGTCACTCAGTTTGTTGGAGACAATATAGATTTAAACATTGTCTCTATTCACGGAAACACTCCCTTTCACTCAATGGGTTGGATCGAAGTCACCTCTCCGGCACCACCTTTGCCAGATCCACAGACAACAGCAGCTTTCCCCCGGGTGAAGTTGAAGGCACTCGACAAAGCTAAGATCCTGAGAGGAACTGAAGTAAAGATTATTCCATTTACGAACAGGAAACAGATAGGAACGAACGCGATCATGTTTCTCCCCCTCGCTGAGCTTTCCTCCATTTCTAAGTACTAAGTTTCTAAGATCATGTTTCTAAGTACATTTACCATGGACGAGATACTACATTGGGTGAAATTCGGTACAACATGTTCTCAAGGAAGGCAGCGGCAGGAGTGATCAAACCAGAGACTCTACCTCCAACAGAGGGTGCAGCTGCACAACATTCACTCCGTGCCTACCTGCAGACCCGGGACTGGATCCTTCTACAGAGCATGTCTCTGAACCCCAGTGACTATGGATGGACAATAGGTGTGCATGGGTATGAGCCAGTTCCAACACTGGACCGCACGGCTCCTGAGGAGCTATTGCAGTTCACGAGCTGTAATTGTCATAGAGATTGCAGCAACCGGCGATGCAGCTGCAAGAAGAATGGGGTCACATGCATCTCGGCCTGTGGAGTCTGTAATGGCATTACATGCAGAAACTGCAGTCATGATGTTGTTGAGTCTGAAGAAGACATAGACAATGACTGTTGAAACTTCTGACATTGTGAATGAGAAATAACTCTTGAGTATTATATATGTATGTGAAATAAAAGCTACTTTGTGTGTAAATGTAAAAGTGAAAATATAAATGTTAACAATCAACTCAGAATCATGAAAAACCCTTATTTGACCCCTCATAAGTTACTTAAGGGCCGAATAAAAAAAATAAAAATTCTCGAAAATAATTTTTCGGTACCCGAATTCAACAGCTTTTTTTCTGGGTTTCCCACGGGAGTTGAACTTCAACATTTTAACACATGTTATTACACACCTTTACAAACATATTGGTGAAGAAATTTTTTGGTAACAATTTAGTTAACAGATTTGTGAAATATCTCATAAAATGCCCTTACTAATATATATATATATATATATATATATATATATATATATATATATATATATATATATATATATATATATATATATATATATATATATATATATATATATACATATATATATATATATATATATATATATATATATATATATATATATATACATATATATATATATATATATATTGTTGCGGATATGGGATTTGGATCCATCCATATCCGCTTGTAAATATTCCCCTATTTCCCCAATACTTCCCAACTATCCCCAATCCCCCATTCCCTAGTCCCATTTTCTGTAAACAACACTCTGTAACCCCGACCTTCCCCTATTTCCCCCATTAAATGTCGCACCCAGGTTCACCGCATCTCACGTAGACAACTATAGGACATCTTGCTAGTTATTCTTAGTCTATGTCAGTTAAGGACTCGTTTCCATTAATTCTGACTCTTCGTTGCACCAGAATGTGATTGTATAGCACCGTTAGAAAGTTTAGGACCTCCCAATACCTCCCCGCAGCTCTTCCTCATGGTACAACAACAACAACAACAGCGGCGGCGGCGCGGGGAGTGTGCGTCCTCACTCCGGCTTGGTTAGCCGCCATTGAACATGTGCTCCGACGGGGTTACCACGCAGGGGCTCGCTGTCAGCTCCTCGTCAAGGGCGGAGCCCGGTAACCCCCCGCACCCAATGGAAGCGGCGGACCGATTCCATCTGGGGCGGAGCTAACGAGCCGAGGGCGTGTCACTCCCCGCTGGACATGCGCAGGAAGAGGGAGGTGACGTGAGATGCGCCCACACCACGGAGAGAGAAGACGCCACCTCCAAGCACTGAATACCTCCCCGCATCTCTGGAATGGACCGAGCTGTATCCTGTCCCTGAGCCAAGGTGCACCTTGAGCTATCGACTGCCTGCCCTTCCTTGCCATCAATCCCTGTGTAAGTCAGTCTTGTCCCGTTTGTCTGTGGTCTGTCAGGGATAGATAAGACTGTGTCTAAGTGCCCATCTTTTCTGTGCTTTACCTCTTACCGTGTAATCTACCCGTTTCTGCATCACCAATTATATCCTCCTCCGGAGGTCTTGAGAACTGTACCCCTTGTGTCGTTCCATTAATCCCAGCCGTTGTGTCCTTTCCTTCATTGATTTAGCATAGCGCGATTTGGCCAACGTTCGAGTGGAATCGGGCGGGATAGGGTTCTAATCGGGGAGTAACTGTTCGGACGCGGTAATACCAAACCGCTCGGTAAAATAACATCTAAAACCGCGTCTGTAACAATTGGTGTCAGGAGTGGGATTCGGACCTGGGACTAAATTTGTTAGGCCCAAATTATGGAACACCAATTGTACTATTAGAGTAACAATTGGTGTCGGGAAGTGAGATTGGACCCGAAGCGCGCTTCACGCGCTCGAAATTATTAACGGTGAAATTTGTGTTGTTTAAAAAAAAAAACACCCGAATTTTGAAAGTCGCGCTATGGCGGATCAAGACGGCTGGGTTCCGGTAGAGGAGAGTGGGGTAGAATCGACCCAGGACCCCAGGGAAGAAGTGGGGAAAATGGTGGAGGAGAGTAAAGAAGGTGTGGTTGAGGGAGTATTAGACGCACAAAATGGCGTCCTCGCGCACGTGGGTGTAGCGGCACCAAATTTTGCCGCGCCCTTTGTACCAACGGTGGAAGACATGCAATTAATTATGGCTGAAATGGAGGCCCTTTTGGACAGGAACAGGGAGCGATTGTTAAACCAAATGGAAGCAATAACGAACGGATTGGGAAACCAAATGGAAGCAATAACGAACGGATTGGGAAACCAAATGGAAGCAATAACGAACGGATTGGGAAACCAAATGGAAGCAATAACGAACGGATTGGGAAACCAAATTGAAGCAATAACCAACAGAATGGATGACCGCATGCAAAAATGTGGGGAGACCATGGATCGCATGGTGGGCGAAAGGGTCCCAGGGGTGCACGAGGAGGTAAAGCGGGTCGAAAAGCGCTGGTTGAGCGAAGCGGAGGAAAGCACGGGTACAATGACGGGGGTAGAAATCGCGACACGGGGTTTGGAAAAGCCGGCGACCGATGAGGTAGAGGGTGTTTTATTAAAGCCAGCGGTCGTCGAGGTAAATAAAGAAAAAGCAGTGCTGTGAATTGAAATTGAAGAGATGACGGAGGTAGCCCGGGAATTGCAGGGAGAAATGGAATATGTACAAAGTCCCTGTTCAAATCATGATGATGTACTCGCTAATCCAAATGGAAGTTTGCAGGTTTTGGTGCAGGGAGGAAGAAGAACCCCGAAGGTGAGACGTGCTGTATATTGTGCGGGTAGATTTTGTAAAAGGATGTTTAGCGACAAAAGAATTGTCGCGCGCTTGGGATCGAGGACGCATCTGGGCGTTGGTGGAGGGTCCCGTGTGAGTGGAAATGGCACGCGTGGGAGGAAAAAGTGTGCGTTGGCGAGTGGGTGTGTTATAAAGTGTGGGAGTGAAACCGAGTGCGAGCGAGAATGCACGTCGGGGTGTACGGAGTGTACGTGCGAGGGTGAGAGTGACACGAGGAGTGAGTTGGTGGTGGAGCGGGTGCGAGAATGCACGCTTGGAATGGTTGAGGGTGTGCGAGGAAGCACACCTGAGTGGGTCATGGCGCGAGTGTGGGAGAGCCCATCTGAGCACGTTAGTGGGTGGATGCCAGAGTGTACGCCCATGGTGAGTGTTACGGAGGACGTAACGGAGGAGAGGTGTGGACCGAGGTGTGCGCGAGAGGTGTGGTGTGTAACAGGGAGAGCGTTGGTGGAATGTACGGACGGCGTTGGAACGCCGGGTTTTGTGAGGGTGAAAGGGGTAGCGTATGCGTGTGAGCATGCAAGTAAAGCATCGACGGTAACCGGGTTAGTGGTTAGGGCGACGGATAGCCGATGCGAGCACTCAGGGCGTGGGGTGCGTTGTTGGGTGCGAGGCCCGGCGCGGATCGATGCTGCGTCGCTTCTCTTCGAAGCGTCGTTGCCGATTCGGGCTTGGCCCCGCCCCACACGGTCGAGTCCGGGCTTTGTCGGGCGAGGCGACCGGTCCGGTTCAAGGGCGAGTGGGAGGAAGCGGACGGTGCCCCCTCGTGGGGACGGGGTTCCGACCGGGAGAGATTGAGGCATCGGGCCCGGGACCGCAAGGTGCCGCGCCGAGATGGTGCGTGGAATCTCGGTCCAACCAAACCACCTCCCTTGAACCGAAAGCCGGACGGATTCAACCTGCAGGCGACCAAACCACCCGAATTCATTGCTCGGCTTTACGAACCGAGTTTATTGATGTCACGGCGCACCGAGAGGATCTAATAAGTAGACGGGTGATGAGGATAGTGTTTTGGCCCCGAAATTAGAAAAACAAAATTTGATGATTGGCAAAGGATTGGCAGTAATGATTGGCAGATGATGAGTAGTGATTGGCAAATTTTTGATTTGTTGAAATTTGATGTGCAAAATTGGTAGTGGGAGATGCCCGATGTGATGGGATGGCAACTCTGTCATCCCTCACAAAAGTGGGGGCAAATGCGCTATAGTTTATGGGGGTGTATGGCAGTGAAAACTAGCCCGGGTGGGTTAGGTTATATTGATAGGGATCTAGCGAAGATGACATTAGGTAACGTTAAGGTTAGTTAGTGACTGATACCTGTAGTGGGGACGCAGGTAGTTTAGTGTGGATGATAATGACGTGGGAGCGCAATAGTTTAAAGGGACGACTGGGAAGCGCAAGTTTCAGAGGGGAGTAGTTAGCTGAGATGATGCCGTGTGTTTGAAGATTGAACAGGTGTGATTGAACAGGTGTGATTGCACAGGTGAGAACTGGACAGGTGTGTGGAGCAGTGAATGAGTAGTGAGTGTTGTGGATCAGCGCGAATGCGCTTGGGGGAGAGAAGGGTGCAAGTGGCACCAGGTGTGAGTGCACAGGTGTGCACCAACAGGTGAATGGAATAAATGGTTGTGTGGAAGACATGGAGTGTGGAATAAGTGGAGTATTGGAATGGATGGTCGTGGAGTGAGTATGGTGGAAACGATGGAGTGGAGTGGGTGGTGCGAAGGTGTGAATGGGGGAAGAGTGGACCCCCATCACGAATACCCGGGGCGGGTAGTGTAAGTGTTAGGTAGAGGGTATAGGTAAATTGTGGTTGGATATTGGCATTTGTGGTGCGGTTGCAGAATGGTATTGTGGATGGGTGCATTAGTGTTGTGGAAATGGCTGGGCGTGTAGCCTGTTAGTGTGTGTAGTTGGTTTGGGCACTCCACCACTGTGAGGATGTCGGCCAGGTGAGGCCGCAGGTGGGCTCTGGGAGCCGTTAGTGTCAGTGGGTGCCTGAGGATCCCGGGTGTGGATCGGGCAGCCCGTGCCAGAGAGGGCACTGAGGGGGTGAGAGTCCGAGAGGGCCTTCCCCAGTTAGTTAGGTTATGGTAAGGAGCAGGTAAGCTCAGGTGGCAACTACAGTGGTGGAGGTGTGCAGGTGGGTAGACCTGCTGGGAGAGCTACACGTCACAGCCCAGAAATTGTGCGAGGGCACCGGGAGATGAATCGGGGGAGTGAGACCCCAAATTGAGAAGCACCACAGTTTGGTGAATGGGAATTGGTTGTTAGAACCCATAGAGTAAGTTGGCCAATGGATTGGCAGGGAAAGACCCCGGGTAGTGTAAAGTGTGTTAATGTCATTTAGAGAATAGTTAGGATTGAAGTCTCCTCGCACCATCTACATGCACTCACCTGGGATGACGTACCTCCACACCATGCCATGTTTTGTTATTTTATTGTGCAGATGTTTGGAATGTGAGACGCATCATGACGTGGGTGTGACATTGTGCTTTGTTGTTCCATCTCTTCCTCCTTATGAGGATTGATGATGAATTTGGTGATGGCAAATTTTGGATAGAGGGATTGTGGTGACGAATTTGGTATAGAGGAAATATGGGGAGACGTGACAGTAGCGACGGATTGGTAATGTGTAGATTTTGTACATATGGGGTAAGGGCAAGGGTAGTGTAGGTGACAGGGGGGTGACGTACGGTAGGGACGAGCTTTCTCACTTCGCCCTCCGTACGCATTTCGCCTTGCATTGCCTCATTGATGTGTACCCTTGTGACCTTACCCCTCGCTCATTGTCTTTCCCCTTTTGTCTCCCACATGACCTGTGCGCCATTGGGTGCCGAGGGGAGCGTGCGTGAGTCGGCCATTGTGCGCCCGGCACTCTCAGAACCAGCTGTCTGCATCGATGCACCACATTATGGACCACATGCCTGTGGCCGAGCACCACTGATGGACCCCATGGGTTGGGGCATGGCCCCTCTGCTGGAACCGGCCATGAGGGCCCGAAATCTTGCTGGCGGACCTTGGCCACAGGGCACCGATGCCACACAGGTGAAGCACACGTAGTCGGCCCTGTGGGCCATAAATAAAAGAAAATAAAAAGGACACATTGGGCACACTTTATTGCAAATAGGCCGCCAGTAAGAAAATGAAAGAAAGACAACAACTGGAAGACAATAATAATAACCAGCAGAGGGAGCCGAAGAGCAAGAGACACCTGCAGGGTTAGGGGTTGTTGTTTTTATTTTCATGAACAATGGTGACTGCACCGATTGGTGCTTGAGGGTGCTTTGGTGCGTTTTTGGGTGCTTTAATGGTGCATTGATGCAGAGCAGACTGTCTCCCCCCCAGAAAGAACAATCACAGGTCCTGGGTTAGTCTTGTAAATAAAGTAGCGTCAATTGTAAATAATGCTCCCTACCGGCTGTATGTTTAGTTTGAGGATTCTTTCCGCGATTCGGTTATCCTGTGGGTGTATTTCTGTGAGGAGAAGGGTGCAACGTCGCAGGGGGACATATTTACTCATTTGTGAACATCTGTAAAACTGTCGCACTCAGGGTTGAGTTAATAGTAGAGGGAACGACATCTGAGTGCCACACTAAAGTAGGTAAAAATTTATCGGGTCGGGACGCCCCGAGGTAGAGAAGGGTGCAATGTTGCGGATATGGGATTTGGATCCATCCATATCCGCTTGTAAATATTCCCCTATTTCCCCAATACTTCCCAACTATCCCCAATCCCCCATTCCCTAGTCACATTTTCTGTAAACAACACTCTGTAGCCCCGACCTTCCCCTATTTCCCCCATTAAATGTCGCACCCAGGTTCACCGCATCTCACGTAGACAACTATAGGACATCTTGCTAGTTATTCTTAGTCTATGTCAGTTAAGGACTCGTTTCCATTAATTCTGACTCTTCGTTGCACCAGAATGTGATTGTATGGCACCGTTAGAAAGTTTAGGACCTCCCAATACCTCCCCGCAGCTCTTCCTCATGGTACAACAACAACAACAACAACAACAACAGCGGCGGCGGCGCGGGGAGTGTGCGTCCTCACTCCGGCTTGGTTAGCCACCATTGAACATGTGCTCCGATGGGGTTACCACGCAGGGGCTCGCTGTCAGCTCCTCGTCAAGGGCGGAGCCCGGTAACCCCCCGCACCCAATGGAAGCGGCGGACCGATTCCATCTGGGGCGGAGCTAACGAGCCGAGGGCGTGTCACTCCCCGCTGGACATGCGCAGGAAGAGGGAGGTGACGTGAGATGCGCCCACACCACGGAGAGAGAAGACGCCACCTCCAAGCGCTGAATACCTCCCCGCATCTCTGGACTGGACCGAGCTGTATCCTGTCCCTGAGCCAAGGTGCACCTTGAGCTATCGACTGCCTGCCCTTCCTTGCCATCAATCCCTGTGTAAGTCAGTCTTGTCCCGTTTGTCTGTGGTCTGTCGGGGATAGATAAGACTGTGTCTAAGTGCCCATCTTTTCTGTGCTTTACCTCTTACCGTGTAATCTACCCGTTTCTGCATCACCAATTATATCCTCCTCCGGAGGTCTTGAGAACTGTACCCCTTGTGTCGTTAAATTAATCCCAGCCGTTGTGTCCTTTCCTTCATTGATTTAGCATAGCGCGATTTGGCCAACGTTCGAGTGGAATCGGGCGGGATAGGGTTCTAATCGGGGAGTAACTGTTCGGACGCGGTAATACCAAACCGCTCGGTAAAATAACATCTAAAACCGCATCTGTAACAATATATATATACACATACACGAGCTTGGCTGTGCTCGCCTCACCACGCGTCCTTACTGAGGAACGGGCTTATTTTAGCTGAGGGTAATGACTGTACCTGAGTTGCTGTGTTGTCATGATTTACACCAATCATAATACAAACAATTATTTTGCACAAATTTATTTGTAGTGTTTGTGATATTACATTTTTATAAACAATTTAGGTTGAAAAAAAGAAAAAGCAAAAAAAAAAGAAACCCTCAGCACATACATACAGGAGGGGTAGTTGCAGACTGGAAGTTTGGGACGATTACACCTCACGACCACGTAATTCAAAACACCTCACCACCACGTAATTCAAACCACCTCCCCACCACTTAATTAAAAACACCTCACCACCACTTAATTCAAAACACCTCACCAACACATAATTCAAAACACCTCACCACCACATAATTCAAAACACCTCACCACCATGTAATTCAAAACTCCTCACCACCACTTAATTAAAAACACCTCACCACCACTGAATTCAAAACACCTCACCACCACTTAATTCAAAACCCCTCACCACCATGTAATTCAAAACACCTCACCACCATGTAATTCAAAACCCCTCACCACCACTTAATTAAAAACACCTCACCACCACTTAATTCAAAACACCTCACCACCATGTAATTCAAAACCCCTCACCACCACTTAATTAAAGACACCTAACCCCACGTGATTCAAAACACCTCACCACCACGTGATTCAAAACACCTCACCACCACGTAATTCAAACCACCTCACCACCACGTAATTCAAACCACCTCACCACCACGTAATTCAAACCACCTCACCACCACCTAATTCAAAACACCTCACCACCACATAATTCAAAACACCTCACCACCACATAATTCAAAACACCTCACCAACACATAATTCAAAACACCTCACCACCACGTAATTCAAAACACCTCACCACCATGTAATTCAAAACCCCTCACCACCACTTAATTAAAAACACCTCACCACCACTAAATTAAAAACACCTCACCACCATGTAATTCAAAACACCTCACCACCACTGAATTAAAAACACCTAAACCCACGTGATTCAAAACACCACCACCACGTGATTCAAAACACCTCACCACCACGTAATTCAAAACACCTCACCACCACGTAATTCAAACCACCTCACCACCACGTAATTCAAACCACCTCACCACCACCTAATTCAAAACACCTCACCACCACATCATTCAAAACACCTCACCACCACCTAATTCAAAACACCTCACCACCATGTAATTCAAAACACATCACCACCACTTAATTAAAAACACCTCACCACCACTTAATTCAAAACACCTCACCACCACTTAATTAAATACACCTCACCACCACTTAATTCAAAACACCTCACCACCATGTAATTCAAAACCCCTCACCACCACTTAATTAAAAACACCTAACCCCACGTGATTCAAAACACCTCACCCCCACGTGATTCAAAACACCTCAACACCACGTAATTCAAAACAACTCACCACCAACATTATTAAAAACACTTCACAACCACGGAAACAAAAGTTTGAGGGAGTAATTCAGTAACAAGACAACACAGATACTGCACATAATATATATATATATATATATATGTATATATATATATATATATATATATATATATATATTAAAGGTGGGCGCGATTCGGAAAATTTTAAGTCCGCTTACCGCTTATCCGCTCCGCCAGCCCGTGTAGTCCGATTCGCTTATCCGCTTCAGCGGCCGAAAATCTTAGTCCGCTTACCGCTTATCCGCTTATCCGCTTCGATTCGATTTTTTAAAAGCGCTTCGACGTTTTTAAAGCGCTTTTTGACGTTTCTAAAGGGAATTTAATGCGTTTTAAGCCTAAATAGCCATTTCTAACTACTACAAAGACAAACAAAGCTTTTAAGATCAAAAATATACATTTTTATTTAAATAAAATTTATTCAAAATTTATTGAAATAAAGTTTTCCACTCGACTCTACTCTACTCTCCAGTTAATTTAAATATAATTTTAATATATGCAAGTTACATTAAAGAAAAATCAATTTGCCCGTCCTTTCTTTGACAAGAGAGTCTACTAGTCAACAGACTAGCAGTCTGTTGACTAGTCCTCGTCTCCCTCCTCCACCTCGTGGGCCTTCTTGAGGAATTGTCTGTGTCCATTGTCACGTTGATCTCAGCCGACTCGATTGAGTCCAGCGACATCCTGCTCTCGCTGCGCGCGAGCTGAGGGGTCAGGGCGCAGATCTCCTGACTGTCCTCCACGTCCCCTATCATGTTGACCGCCGGGTTGTGGATGTCGCTGTGCTGGGACTGCTGGTTTGCGTCGCTCGTGTGCCTGTCCCTGGCACTGCCGCTGGGCTGGAGAGTCAGAAATCTCTCCATCCTGACGTTATTGCTGCTCTAGCGTCCAATAAAATATTCAGTTTTCACTTATTATTCACTTAAATAAATATTCACAATTCTAGAGTAACGGCTCAGGCTAACAGCTGATTTGGCGAATCGCGATGCGCTTTAATTTTTCGGTAGTCCGCTTACGCTTATCCGCTTCGGTTTCCGGGGGTTGTTCCGATCCGCTTATCCGCTTCGAAAACGTTAGTCCGCTGCAGCGGATAAGCGGATAAGCGGACTTTCGAAGCGGACCGCCCACCTTTGATATATATATATATATATATATATATATATATATATATATATATATATATACATATATATACATATATATATATATATATATATATATATATATATATATATATACTATATATATATATATATATATAAAATTATATATATATATATATATATATATATATATATATATATATATATATATATATATATATATATATATATATATATATATATATATATATATTAGGGTGGTCCTCAAATGTACACCAAAAAATAAAATTGGACTTTTTTCAGGTGCTTGTTGCTAAAATAGTTCCTTATTGTGAAAAAATGAAATGTGCCAAAGATGGTTTCTATACGACTTTATTTACTACTGTCACACATGGGTTGAAAATTACAATGTTTCAGTATCGACACCCAAAATTGTTTTTAATAAACTAACACTCAGTTATAATCCCAAATCAGTAAGAATGTATGACAATCATCATACACACACAGAGTAAGAGTCCTCCAGACCATTGATTCCTCATTAATAAGTTCTGTGGTAAATTATTTCCTCCTTATCTTCTTTGCGTCGGGGAACTGATGGCGATGCCACTCAACAACTTGCAACAGGTACTGGCGCTGCTGTTCATCCTTTGTCAAGACTTGATTGTAGTCCTGTATTAATGCTACACCACGTTCTGCAAAGTCGTTGACAGTGGCAATACCGCGCAAGACTTGCTGTGATGACTGAAATGATGGGTCATCGGCCCACTCACCAGGGTCCTTTTCTAGGAAGTCAGTATTGACTTTGAATGCAGTAAAAAATTCGCAGTGAGGCAGAAGTAACGAAATCTGCAACAGTCTTGGCAACGATGGCTTCTTTTGCTGTAAGATCCACATGTACCCGTGGTTGAGGATTCTCTTGGCATTCTTCTTTAAGAGCAGCTACTATCATTCGCTTGACATCAAGCTCAACACAATCGTCAAACAGAGCAAGTCCTGCCATTTCTTCGCTGAGGTACCACAAGTGATTGGAAAGCTTTTTGCTGGTGGCTTCGGCAATCACTGACTCAGGATAGAAAATGAGTGCTTTTAAGAGAGCTAGGTCTCCAGCGGGAGCACCAATGGCAGATGGAGCGCTGAACCAGGCTTTGGTATACACTGCTCCAACAAATGCTGTAAAACGCTTTATGCCAGTGAGTTCCTTTGGGGTCAGTCGAAACTGATCACGGAACAAGTAGATCTTGATTCTATAAATCACACGGGCCATCCATCTTGCCCGATGCATGGCTCCAGGCTGCATGAACCTGAATCCTCTCGGAGGACGCTCACCAAACAGAATAATAGTCAACTCTAGAAGTTCACGGTAGTCATCTCGTAGTTGGCCCGATTCCAGTTTCTGGATGCAGAATGAAACGACATCCTCTTTGCAACTTAAAAATACACCTGAAACTACAGAGTCCAGGTCATCAGGCATCATTGGCTTAAACTTGCTTTGGTCAATGGAATTCAGTTTGACTGGAAACGCTTGAAGACGGCTATCTCAGGTCCTTTTGATGGACCAAGAAATGGTTTGAATGCTGCCATTGCTGCCTTTACCACTAGTTCCAGAATGTGATACCGGCATGCAAAACGTAATAGTGGTCGTCCAAGCTTTTGCTGCAAAATAGTGCTGAACCAGTGTTGCTGGCTGTCGGGTCAAAGCTCATACCTGCCACCATGTCTTGCAAATGCCATTCTTCGAGGCATTGCATAACAGCAGCAGCTGTTGCTAGTCCAGTTCCTGCTGGCAGCTTTGGCACACCCAGAAGCTTTCCAGTTCCTTGTGGGTCACTGACAATAACAGGAAGGCGATCAACTTTTTTAGTCCCATCGTCTGGAAGGAGCTTGCCATCCCAATGAACCACCAGACTTGTGTTTGGAGCATAGGATGCCTGGATGTCACCTGCAATTGTCTTCCGTTGGATCCGCCTGGATTTCCTGATCGATGTGTGGTTGATGGCCAACTCTGAAGGGTCGTGTCCCAGAGCAGAGGCTGCTGCTGACAAGATGTGAACAGCTGATCGATCGCTAACCTTGGTGCGGTCGAGAGCTGCTGTTAGGTCCGGTGTAACAATGCTACTTGCACGCTTTCGGCTCTGCCTCTTTGAAGCAGATAGAACAGCAGAGTCGTCATGATCACTGGCTTCAGCACTGCTGTCTGTTGATGATGCTAGCTCAAGAGTCTCCTCTCGGGCTGCTTGCTTCTCTTTTTCATGCTGCTCTCTTTCAGTCAACACCTTGTCGCGTTGATGTGTCCGCTCCTCTTTTCCTGCTAGCACCTTGTCAACACCAACCATAAAGCCCCGTCGACCTGGCTCCCGTTGTGCCTTGAGGAATTCACGGTCCTCTGGTATTTTGATCAGATCAAGGACATCAACATGAGCAATGTCAAATAAGTCACGTAGACCGGTTTGAAAATGCTCTTCTTTCTTTATCTGAGGGACAGATCGCCGGCTCTTTCCTTTCAGGATGGATCTGTATTGTTCTACTTTTCTCTCTAGTTTTGCAATGATATTCTGCTCATCTAGAGTGGGGATCCGTGCTTTCTCCCAGATGCATAATGTCTCACGAACAACAGTTGTTGCGGCACTGCTTTTGTCCAATTTCTCAGCATGATGTAGCTTAAAGTATCGCTGCAGAATCTCTTGCCAAGATGGGAGCCGAGTTTCTGGTAGTTTTTCAATATGGCAGCCTATCAGCCACACATGGTTCTTTTTTCTGATTGCTCTTCTTGAAGTGCTTGCACTCGCCATCATAACTGAAACAAACCGAAATAATTTCTGAATAGTGCTGATTAGCAGAGGCCATGTGACAGTGGTAAAAGTTTTCAAAATGAAATGAAATTTTACCCAATTTGTTCTCTCTACAGGTGTAATAAAAAAATTGAAAAGCACTTTAGAAAAGTTAGTGTTTACATTTGAGGACCACCCTAATATATATATATTGTGGATATGAGAATTGTGTTTTTTTTATTGTGTAGTAAATGGTAAAATATCACCCTCCTTCCTCCAGTTGTGTATAAAGGTCAAAAGGGCGTCCCTTAGTTAGGTCATATACAATCGCGTTAGCCAATCATAGGTTTCCTGCTTGTTGGTAGTTTATTTCCTTATTCTATGTAGGTTAAGGCTCTGTTCCCACTAGTTGACATTCTCCATTGCACCAAATTCAAATAGAATAGATCCCCTTTCATTCCCAAAGCCCCATTCCCAAAGCCTCGATTGCCAACTGCATTCGCCGCCATTGCCATGTGCTCCGGCTCGGAGAAGAAAGGTGTGTCTCCACCTCGTAATAGAGGGGAGGAGTGAGTCGGCCCCGCTCAACCAACTCAGCCAAAGGGGTTTGGCTTGAGCGGGCGGAGAAAGAACGATCAGGGAGGTTCAACAAGGTTGAAGGGCGGGGCCTATATAACCCGCAGCGGGACGCTCCCCACGAGAGATGAGTCCAGACGAGCTTGGTAAACACCCGATGGTAAGAGACGAGCCTTCAGAGAGAGACAGGAGACGTGTCCTGAGGTGAGCCAGAGAAGCAGCTTTGAACCACCGCAGCTTTGAAATCCACCACCACCAGCTTGGAGCCACGTAGCTTTGACTCCGCCAGGGTGCTCGTATCGCGGCAGCCCGCACGACCGCAGCTAGGGCGTTGACGGCAGCTGCTGGACGTGCCGATCGAGGAAGGGCGGCGGCTGCTGACTCCCGGGCCGACCGTGCTCCGGTTCGAGCGGAGCGTTCCTCTCCTTCCAGTCCTTCCATTCCTGCCTGCAATTTCCCCATTCGTGTGAGTTTGCTCGTAGTCTGTTTTGTGTGTCTTGTCCTGGGGTATTAATTAAGACTGAATAGGTAAGCTAGAGTTTCACTGTGTCCTTCTGGTCCATCCCTCTTTCTGCCTTTATTTTATTATCCTTCCTTCTTCCTTGGTTATTTTGGTCCTGTAAATAGTAGGAATAAATATAGTAGCATTTTCAAACCCTTTTTGCCTTCGTCTTCCTCTTCTTCACATCCGTGTCGTCTTTGTGATTTCCCTCATTGGACACCTGTGGCACGATTTTGGCCAACGTTTAAGGAATCGGGTCTAGTCATTGTTAACGGTTCGGGCCGCGGCTGCCATCCGCTCGGCAAATTAACATCTTATCCGCGGTCACGAACGAAGCTGCTCACCGGCCTTTCCGGAGGTCGCGGTGCAGCTTCAGGGACCACGTCGGTCAGTAACAAACGAGGGGACTAATCCCCCCTCAAAGGGGAACCATAGGCCGACGTTGGGTTCCGTAACAATATATATATATATATATATATATATATGTTACGGTTTTCCGCCGCCCTTCTTACCCTTACCAAGGTGGGATTAAGCCCCTTGTTCTTTCTGGGCCTGGCGTAACCGAGAGACTTGAAACGCCTCTTCCAGGCAAACGCAAGGTAGCGTTTCGGAACCAAGTCTCGCTCGTACCTAAATACCCGCGCCGCCATGGAAGAGGGGAACCAAGCCTCGCTCGAGCCACGTGTAATTTGAGTACACCGAGCGGATTGCATACCACGTGGTCCGAGCAGTCACCGTTAATGTTGGACCCCGATTAGAGCGGTTCTATTCGTACCAAGCTTAGTCAATGAGGGAAAACACAAGAACAATCGAATGGAAGGAAGAGCACAGGTTTAATTATTATTCCCTATATTATGTACAATGATCGGTAGAAGCAGAGACACAGAGCAGAACTTAAGCAGTCTTATTTTATATATATAATCCAGACTCGGGCCCGTTCGCACTCACACAGGGAATTGCAGGCAGGATGATGTTCAGGCCGAACGTGCTGAATTGGTCGTCCAGGAACGGCCCTGTCCGGCTCTCCTCGGTCACAGCACCTCCCGCGATGATGGCAAGCAGGCGGTGGAAGGATCCTCGTAGCGTGTCTCTCGAACAAAGGCAGATGATGAGGCAGGAAGGCGGGAAGGAATGTACGCATCTCTCGGCGTGGCTGGCGGTTTCACAGCGCGTTTAGCAACCAGCGCGCTATCACTCGCGTAACCCAATGCACTATAGCGCTCGGCTTCAAGCTCAACCGAGCGTCACTTTAATATGAGCATGTATCTTGTTCATGCGCGTCTTTCTCCGATCTCGTATCTTTCAAGCTCTACTGCTGACCGCGCTCCTTCAACTCCTCACTCAATGCCAACTCACCGCCAACTCCTTGCTCGACGCTCGACTCCACTTACTCCTCCTGGTGGCTTTGCACAACGGCTTATATCTGCCACGCCCTGAGCCTTCTCAAACCTTCCAACCACGCCCTGTGACGCAGTGCTGCAGCCACACCCTGTGAGCCCTGATTGGCGGCTCGCGCTTACCGTCAGCTTCTCTGCCGCCCTCATTCGGTCCCGACCCTACCGTCTAGGCCGGCCTCGTGTTAATTCGTGCCAAAAAGCCAAAGGCAGCACAAAGAGGCGTAAGAGGCATGAGGCAATGGAGGCGGGATAAGGCAATGGAAGTACGAGAAGGACATACTCTCATTACTCTACCCAACGCAAAACTAACACAGGAAAAGGACTATTCTCACACATGCTATGAAATAACTGAACTATCGCGAGGCTACGTGTTGTTTGTGTGACTAACGATGAGGGGGAAATTTAACCTTTATTATACAAAACTCAAAACCGCAACAATATATATATATGTATATTGAATTTATGTACATAAATGAAATGTCATTTAAGTGTCATTTATGCACATGACGTCAGCATCATGTTATAGGGTCAGTGTGCTTCTTTGGTTAAATATATATACATATTTCTGAGTCTGAACGAAATGATCCAAGTGCATGGTTTGCCTCTAAATATATGGATATTCGTTTCTATTTTTAATATCCACATTTTAACCTCCAGAACTGTTTATTCGAGAGATTGAAGACTTGTTTATTTCTCTACTGGCAGCTGTCGGTTTGATCACTACTCTCACCAACATGTAAGCATGTTGAGTGTGCCAAACACACCTCCAACACGAGGTGAGAGATGCTCTTTGTCCTGCAGGGGATTGCATGAGGCTGGTTTATGGTTTATTTATTTTCAGTTAAGACAATAAATCTGAAATTGTATTTTTCAACTGTAAATGTTGACTGATCCACAATTCCCCGGAGGTGCCGAGCTGTGATTAAAGGCAGTTTTGATTCGGCAGTTTGTTTGGAATGTTCATTTTATAACTGGCATATATTTTATACTTGATCGAAACCACCTCCCGAAAGGTAGTTACTTAGACTGGTATACATTGAAAAACTGGTAGTACAGTATGAGCGCGTATCTTGTTCATGCGCGTCTTTCTCCGATCTCATATCTTGAGCTACCATACCTCCGTTTTGAGGCCACTAAAGGCCGATATAAGGTGTGTTTTGGGATGTGTGGCCAGACAGTGCTGCTGCCGGCCTGCAGGCAAAAGGTAACCACCATGAGGCCAATAACAATGCCTATTTCCTGCGTATATACCATGTGCTAATGTAAACACAGAAATGCAGACCAGTAGGTTAAACCTGCCCAAAACGCTTGTTTAAACCATGTATTAATAGGCTGGCTAAAACTGACCTCTCCTCTTTGTCTCTAAGAAGGAGATGCCATTCTAAGTAGATGGTATTCAGAGAATACTTACCCTGCGCAGCAACTTGGTGTGAGCCAACTCTTCTGTTTTTGAACGTTTTTTTTTTTTTGATCCAATATGGCTGCCAGACCACGTGAGCGATGACATCATAAACTTATATTCTCTAAATAATTGTTGCATAGATCATGCACAATAAATTTCAAACTGATCAGACTAAGCGTTGTCCCTGTCGAATTATGATGTCATAATTGTGGCACCAATGATGTCATCGTTAACAACACCTATTCCCCATATGGAGTTATTTACAATGAGCCACGTTTCAATTTTTTCCATAGAACGGTTTTGGAGATATAGAGGTGCAACGTTTTTCGGTTTTTCCAAGATGGCGCCTGTACCACGTGACCTATGACGTCATAATAATCATTGAAATATTCTACAGGAGGAGGCTCTCCGATGCTAAAAATTGTCAATCGGACCAGGAATTGCAGAGAAAAAAATTCATACAGATCGAATCAAGCGTTGTACTTGTCAAATTATGACGTCATAGTTAAAGTACCGATGACATCATCATTAACATATCTTATTCCCCAAGCGGAGTACTTGACAATGAGCCATGTTTCATTTTTTTTCTATTGAGCAGTTTCAGAGATATAGAGGTGCAACCTTTTTTCGATTTCTCCAAGATGGTGCCTGTACCACGTGACATATGACATCATAAATATCATTTTTAAAATTCCACAGGAGTCGCTCATATTCTGAAAATTTCGTGCCAATCGGACTAACAGTTGCAGAGGATTTTTTTTTTTCATACTGATCAGATCAAGTGTTGTGCGTGTCGAATTATGACGTCATAATTAAGGAATCGCTGACATCATCATCAACATATCTTATTCCCCATGGTGAGTACTTGACAATGAGCCACGTTTCCATTTTTTTCCATAGAGCAGTTTGGGAGATGTGGAGGTGTAACGTTTTTCCAAGATAGCGCCTTTGCCACGTGACCTATGACGTCATAATATTCAATAAAATATTCTCTAGGAGGAGGCCCTCCTATGGTGAAAATTTCATGTCAATCGGACCATCGGTTGCCGAGAAAATGAATTTTTAAAATGCAGACACGGCACACACTTTACTTTACTGAAATGCAGACATGTACGTACCTGAATGCTTAACCCTGCTTTTCGCTTCGCGAGCGCAGGGTAATAAGACCGAAAGTCTAACAGCAGCGTAGCCGGCTTGTAAAATATTATAAACCACAAACACACATGATTAGCTTTTTAAACAGTCGCTAATGCTGTTTATAGCATTAAACAAAGAAATTTGGAGAATGCCGACATCCGTGAGGTAAGTTTTACAAACAGAACTGAGGAAAGATCTACTGTAATCTACATACCCCACAATGGTTGGCTTAATAACATGCTATAAAAAAACCGAGGCGATTTCCTTACTTCCGCGGTTGTTAGGCCGTACACCGCTTATCATTGATTCATGAACCATACACCGTTTCAATCCAATCACTTTGCATTCACGACATTGGGATTAAAGTGTTATGGTCATATTTACTATATTCTTCTTCTTCTTATTATTGTTATTACGAAAACGATACGATTGAAACGGTACACTACTGTATCAAGAAACCTGGGTATAATTTGTCCGAAGCGGTCCGAAGGGTAGGCATAAAGCCGAAGGCCTATACGTACCGTTTTGTTGGAAGAGCCGTAACACTGATGCTTTCGATATTTGATGGTCATTTTAACAATCGGTTTGTATGTGTTTCACACTGAATGAAAAACGTAAAGGTAGAGCATGGCGATTGTGATATATGACAGGTTCGATGATATGTTTGGCCTGAACGACATTGGAATAAAAATGCCGGAGTGGAGAGTTAGCTGTTGTACGCCGTAATGACATCAGACGTAACCGCATCACCCTGTCATGTGACCAGATCCTCAGCTCTGATTGGTATACGTTTGAGCGGACATACATACATACATACATACATACATACATACATACATACATACATACTGTCGCGTGATTTCCTTCGGGGAAGACCGGGAAATCACAGATAGCAATCGTGTGTTAACGAAGGCGTTCGGTTCAAATAGCGGATTTCACTATACAAGCACGAGAAGAAGAAAGAAGAAAAGAATAAGCTGGAAGCTTTTACCTGACGCGATCGCCGAGCAGTCTTCATTCCTGCAAAAAGTAGCTCAAACTAAAACGGAATTAAAATGTACAAAAATAAACAGGTTTATTAAAAGGAACCCGAGAACAATGAAATGCGCCGGTTAAATAATTGTCCTAAAATGGAGCGCTCCACACCAGACTTATAATACACACAAAGGAAGAATATACCTGAAAATAACCGTGTGTTTGATCATGCACTTAGCTCTGATCAGCTTGTGAGGGTCTCACCAGGGTCTGTGAATGGGTCTGGCCGGCGTGCACACACGAAACGCACGCGTTGGCCGGAACTTGGCCTCGCTGCGCCTGTTCGCGCTGCAGCGTTCGCACCAGGCCTCATCACGTAGCAGCAGCAAGTCGCGACAGCAAGTCGTGTCTGCAACACTGGCACGTTCTCTGGTGCATCTCTGATCGCTTTGTCTCTCCACTAAAGTCCGATTCCAACAAGCAGAGGAAGATGTCGGCGTGAAGAACAATAGGCAAGGGCCAGAGCCAGAGAGATCGACGAGAGAGAAAATGTCAGACGCACTCCCTTTTTATAATCTCCCCTTGGCCAATCAGCTGGCTCCTTCTTGCCTCTGGGCTTCAACAAAGTGCCGATTGGCCCTCCCTACCATTGGTATGATCTCCCCATCAAACCCCTCGACCAATCCCTCGTGAGGTGGGCATGGCCTCAGCCGGCCTGAACAATGTTCTATCATCATGTTGGCACAATGCGTGGGTGCTTCCTGCCTACACTTTCGGTGAGTTTTATTGTGGGGGGGATTTAAGTAGTGTGTGTGGTGCTATTGGGCCTGCCTAGTGTCTATTGGTGTAGTGCCATGAGGGACAATGGATAAATCACAAGGTCTCACACACAGAGGAATTAGCATAATCCAGATGATAATTGTCAAAAGGCCATCCTCATATGAGCACAAATATACAAACTTAATCCGACATCCAGGCTAAACATGTCCTCTACTTATGTATACACAAAGAATTAAGTTAAGCACCCCCTAATATATATTCTTTGTGTATATGTATACATTGGCATATATTCTAAGGTATGTGAGATCAAATAATGATTGGTATGACATTAGCAATTATCCATTGATGAAATTGGAACGTGCATTACATCGGGAATGGAACAGCCTGCCACAGCAACGCATACGACAGCTTACAGGGTCTATGAGACGTAGGGTTGAGTCAGTGATCCGATCACGTGGGTCCTACACACGTTATTGACGCAAAGATCGCTAGAGGTCTTCTCAGAACAATGACTGTACGTTAGAAAACATAAACGTCATCCACACTGTCCGTGATGGACCTATAGCTCCATACTTAAATTGAGGTGAAAATATGCCTAAAATTCCCAAAACATTTCACCTTAAATTATTCAGAATAAAATATTGAAAACGGCATGATTGTTATGTTTTTATGTGACCATAATATCACTTCTCCAGAAAATATAGCAATATCATGGGTATATTACACTGTTTTGACGACAACAAACTTGTAATGTGCGAGGTTGTAAAAAAACGGGGGGGGTGCTTAACTTAATTCTTTGTGTATACATCAAAATGGTTCTTCTTCATGACAGTCGGAGCATGATACGTACACAGATTTACCTGATCTACAGTATATATCACTCCACCCCAAAATTCATAACATTCATTCATTTATTCATTCATTCATTTGAGGGGACATACATACATACATACATACATACATACATACATACGTAATAAATACGGACACACACTGCTCTCGACGGCTTTGCCCTATGGGCTACGCCGTAAAAAAACAATGTCATTCTGAATATAGGCATGTTCAAAATACACCTGGGGCAATATACAGTGTAAACATGTGTGTGTGTGTATATATTGTTGCGGTTTTGAGAACCCACACTTGTAAATAAATATAACATCATTAAAGGTTAAAGGTAGCACCCCACAGGCAGGCCACAAGCAACACGTAGGTCACCATAGGACGTCAGTTATTTCATAGTCTGTGTTAGATAAGGCCATTTTCCAATAGTTGAATCTGTGTTGCAAAAATAAAATAAGAGTAGGCCCTTCCATCCATTTTTGCAGCCTCCCTCCAAGCGACGCCATTAAGCGCTCTCCAGTCTGTGCCCCATGGCCCCACCCAATTTGGTACGCTCCTTGGCCAGCAGCCTTCGCTGCCCTTGAGCTCGCTCAACGCCGCCATAAGCCACGAGGTGAAGCCCGGAAAAAGGGGGCAGAGCACCAGGGAGGAGGTGTGGCCATGTCACCCAGCCGTCAGGGCGGGGCCGGTAAGCCATAGCCAGCCAACCAGGGCTGGAGTGACATCGCCTGATAGGCGTGGCTTTTGGGCTTCGAGAGCGTTCGCTGGCTTGATTATAAAAGCGCGCACGCAGAGCCCTCAGAAGGACTGTGTGAGGAGGACTCTCGCTAAGGACTTATGCGGCAGTGCTCTTTAAAGAGGACTGAGGGAAGAATTACGAAGCAGTGCTCATTAAAGAGGTCTGAGCGGGGAGAGAGAGGCGCTTGACCTGGGACGTGCGCTTTACGAGGCAACTGAAGCCAAGCATTGGTATTTCAAAGAGACGCGCTGTGGCAACCCACTGTACTAAGGGCGAGCATATGGCACGCATTGCCACGAACTGCAGCGTGCAGGACATTGGGGAGGGGGCGCTTGGAGCGAGTAGTGCGCATATTACGTACGCCAGTATACCAGCCTTCCCCCCGTCATTATAATTGTCCGCTCGCGTTACGCTACGTGAAGAGCTGCCTGCCGGGTTTTTCGTCTGCTGGACCGGAGCCAAACTGGAGCCTGGACACCATTGCCGGACCTTCCACCCTACCTCTGCAATCCCGTGTGAGTGTCTGTGTGTGAGACGGGCCCGTTTGTCCAGGGAATAAGTTAAGACTGTAGTTAAGGCTGCCCTGTGTACTTTTCCTTCCTCTTTCTTTCTTGTACATTCTTTCATTTCCTCTTCTTCTTTGTACATTTGTTAATAAATTGCCTTGTTCTTTCTGGTTTCTCCTTAATCCGATCGTCCTAGTCTTTTCTCCATTGGGTAAATGTGGCATGATCGGAACCGCCATAATCGGGTCTAGTCACTTGTTAACAGCTCGGATCGTGGATCGCTATCCGCTCGGCGTTTCCATCCATATCCGGGATTCGAGCGGGAGTTATTCCCTCGTTTCCTGTCGGCGTTAGTACTTAGTAGTAGTGAATCCCTAGGCCGAACAAACCCTACCTAACGCCGTGCCGGGAAGGACTTTATAACTTCCAGGGTCGTGTCGGCCAGATAAGAGGACAAGGGGATTAACCCCCCCTTGATAAGGGGAGAGCCGACGTTTGAGATCCGTAACAATATATATATATATATATATATATATATATATATATATATATATATATATATATATATATATATATATATGTATATATATATACAGTATATATATATATACTGTATATATATATATACAGTATATATATATATATATATATATATATATATATATATATATATATATATATACAGTGGAACCTCTAAATCCGAATTTAATTCGTTCCAGCGGCAGTTCGGATTGGGAAAAGTTCGGAATTAGAAACTATTTTCCTCATAAGAAATAATGAAAGTGAATTAATCCGTTCCTGGACCCCAAAAACCCATTATCAAGACACTGTTAACTGCAAATACACATGATTCAAGGTAAAATAAGATGAGTAAATGCCCTAAATATCAACTAATAATAATAATAAAAACAAGAAGTAAATGTACTAACATGAAAATAACTGCATTTACCTTCGTGGAGAGTTCTGATGGTGCATGTGGA
Source organism: Myxine glutinosa (assembly GCF_964187855.1). Classification (NCBI taxonomy): domain Eukaryota; kingdom Metazoa; phylum Chordata; class Myxini; order Myxiniformes; family Myxinidae; genus Myxine; species Myxine glutinosa. The sequence continues at coordinate 125,628,808 of NC_136268.1, forward strand.
GGCTGGAGAGGAGGAAGGAGGGAGAGGGTTTTATTGCTTGGAAGGTGAGGCACCTTCCAAGCTAACATCAGATGACTTGACTTACGGTGTTTGCTCTCTTTGTCTCTTAACACCACTTGTAGAGGGTTGGGGCTCACTAGGCTTGCTTTCTTTAGAGAACCACCTCTCCAAAGTTGCCTGGTGTTGGCGACTTTTCTTAATTTTTCTGAAGTGGTCAATCACATCGTCACTGAACAAGTTAATGCTCCTGTTAACCACTGCTTTAATAGGGTGCCACTTTTCAACAATGGCCTGTGTTTTAGACCAATGGAAGCACAGTTCTCTAATTTCAGCACTGGAAATATGAACGACGCTCGCGGCGGGAAATATGAACGACGCTAACGCTATGTTGGCGGTTCGGTTATAGAAATACATTCGGAATTAGGGACAAAATTTTCTCGAATTTACGGTTCGGAATTAGAGTAGTTCGAGATGAGGGGCGTTCGGAATTAGGGGTCACTACTGTATATATATATATATATTGTTACGGACCGCGGATAAGATGTTGGTTTTGCCGAGCGGAGGCCCCGCGGCCCTAACAGTTACCCCGACTAACCCGATTCCCGAACGTTGGCCGGATCGCACCACAGATATTCAATAGGGAAAAGACAAAGGCGACACAGATGTGAAGAAGAAGAAGAAGAAGACGAAAAAAGGTTTGCAATACGAATATAATTTATTTGCTATTTACAGGACCAAAGAAACCAAGGAAGAAGGAAAGATAAGAAAATAATTTACAGAAGATATTAGACACAGTGCAACGCTAGCTTATACAAACTTAATTAATACCCAAGGACAGAACAAACAAAACAAACTCATGTACACAAGAAGGATGGAAAGGCAGGATGTGGATGGCTGGAGGGAAAGGAAGGTCCAAGGATGCTGCAGCACGATCGGCGCGTTTGGCAGCCGCCGTTCCTTCGCGGCCCCGCTCAAAACTGTCGTCAAGGCCCCACGCTGCTGTTGTTGCTGCTGTGGCTGCTGCTGCTGCTCTGTGTACATCGCGTGCTCTTTTCAGGACTCGTCTGGTCCAACCACACAACTGAACAACGTGCTTGCTTCTTGCCCAACTCTCTTGCTTGGTCCAACTTTGGCGAGCAAGGTGACGAATAGCAGGCTTTGTGCTTCCCTGGATGATCTCTTCTTGCAGTACCTTGCGCGCGTGCTTTTTATAGCGCCTCCGGCGATCAAGCCGCCGGCCTTCAGGACACGCCCATCGGTGTGCTCACCTCGGCCCTGGTTGGTCGCGCGACCCTCTGGCTCCGCCCTTGATGACGACAGGCGGGCACGCCCGTCTTCCCCGACCCGAGCACATGTTCAATGGTGGTTTTGGAGGGGATGTAATTGGCAATCGAGGCTTGGCAATGATGAAAGGGGAAAGTGAAAGGAATCTACTCTATTTCACTTGGTGCAATGGAGTGTCATCTTAATGGGAGACAAGGCCTTACCCTAATACACATAATAAAGATATAACTATCAACCAGGGGGAAATCTATGATTGGCTGACGTGTATGCTTTATGGACTAATTATGGGACGCCCTTTGACCTTTACACAACACTGGAGGCAGGAGGGTCCAGAATCAAGCAATATTAATAAAACACACAATAAAAAAAATACAATCCTCATATCCACAACAATATATATATATATATATATATATATATATAAATATATATATATATATATATATATATATATATATACTAGCAGAAGTACCCGGCATTGCCGGGTGGGGGAGGAGGAGGGGAGGGGAAGAGGAGGGGAGGGGAATGGGGGGAGGGGGAAGGGGGGGGGGGAGGAGGAGGGGAGGGGGAAGAGGAGGGGAGGGGAACAGGGGGGAGGGGGAGGGGGAAGGGGGGAGGGGAGGGTGTGGGGGTGCCCGGGGGAAGAAGGGCCCCTCCCCCCTCCCCCTTCCCCTCCCCCCTCCCCCTTCCCCTCCCCCCTCCCCCTTCCCTCCCCCCTCCCCCTTCCCCTCCCCCTTCCCCTCCCCCCTTCCTCACCCCTTCCCCCTCCCCCCCTCCCCCTCCCCTCCCCCCCTCCCCCCTCCCCATCCCCCTTCCCCCTCCCCCCTCCCCCTCCCCCCTCCCCCCTTCCCCCTGCCCCCTCCCCCTCCCCCTCCCCCCTCCCCCCCATTCCCCTCCCCCCCATTCCCCTCCCCTCCTCTTCCCCCTCCCCTCCTCCTCCCCCTCCCCTCCTCCTCCCCCTTAACACCAGGGGGGTTGACTCAGCCTGTCATCCTACGAGGTCGGCAAATTGAGTACCAGTTCACTGGTAATTCCCTGTGTGCCGCAAGAGGCGCCTAACAGGGTTGGCGGCACAAACCCGGAAGTCGGCACTCATTGTCGTCAAATAAATGTAGCATGTATGTTTCACTCTCTGTCACATGCCGTTGGTCCCATGTCAATTGGATGAAGTTGAAAAATTAACATTACGAAGTTTCTCTGGGACGTACTGATTCCGAATAATGAAGTTGAAAAATTAACGTTCCAAAATACGCTAATTACGCTAACAGAAGCGCTGGTGCTGCGAAGCGCTAGAGGGAGCGCTGCGCTCCCTCCCTTCGATTCCCTCCCTCTTCGATTCCCTCCCTCTTCTGCTAGCGTTTCTGCGTTAATACGCTAATTTTAAAACCCGAAGTTTTTTAAAACTTAAGGTGTGCTGTAGTTGCTCTGAGACGTACTGATTCCGAATATGCCTTTGGTTTTTCTCTGCGATGAGTAGTTCTCGAGTTATAAGAGGACAAACAAACAAACATACTTTACTGCTTTATATATATATATATATATATATATATATATATATACTAGCGGGGTCACCCGTGGGAATCCCACGGGCATGGATGTGTGTGACATTTCGACATATTGAGTTATATGCTGCACATTCATTTTTACAAAATGGTTACTGGCAAGTCATCAGATCCAGAAATGGTGTGATGAACACAATTTATTTATTTCACATAATATGTGACCCCTCACTCCTCTCCACCTGACACTCTCCTGTCTCCACCTGACACTCTCCTGTCTCCACCTGACACTCTCCTCTCTCCACCTAGCACTCCTCTCCTCTCCAAACCCTCACATCCCTCTCCTTTCCAATCCCTCACCTCTCCAATCCCTCACACTCCTCTCCTCTCCAATCCTTCACACGCCTCTCCAATCGCGCCTCACACTCCTCTTCAATCGCGCCTCACACTCCTCTCCAATCGCGCCTCACACTCCTCTCCAATCGTGCCTCACACTCCTCTCCAATCGTGCCTCACACTCCACTCCAATCACTCCTCTCCAATCGTGCCTCACACTCCTCTCCAATCACGCCTCACACTCCTCTCCAATCGTGCCTCACACTCCTCTCCAATCGCGCCTCACACTCCTCTCCAATCGCGCCTCACTCGCCTCTCCAATCGGCTTTCACCGTCTCGTTTCTCTCCTTTTTCTCCCGTCTCGTTCTTTTTCTTGCTCCAAATCGGCCCGTCGGAATCGGAAATCGGCCCGGTCTCGCCCGTCGGCCCGTCGGAATCGGAAATCGGCCCGTCTTGCTTTTGTGCTTGTGCGTAAATAAATTGTGTTCATGACACCATTTCTGGTGTTGGGCTAGCGGCTAGGGTGCCGGCTTAGGATCCTGGGTTCGAATCTCGGTCGATCGCCAAATTAATGCCAGGGGGGTTGACTCAGCCTGTCATCCTTCCGAGGTCGGCTAATTGAGTACCAGTTCACTGGTAATTCCCTGTTTGTCGTTGAAGGCGGCAAAAAGGGTTGGCGTCAGGAAGGGCATCCGGCCGTAAAACATTGCTTCAAAAAGGGGACAAAAAAACAACAACTACCACGGTCCCCGAAAAGGCCAACCCCCGCTTTGCGGGGAAAAATGGCCTCTAAACGGTGGTTTTTACACCATTTCTGGATCTGATGACTTGCCAGTAACCATTTTGTAAAAATGAATGTGCAGCATCTAACTCAATATGTCGAAATGTCACACACATCCATGCCCGTGGGATTCCCACGGGTGACCCCGCAAGTTTGCATTGACGTTCGTTGATGGACTCGTTCGCCCGTCTCATTCGTTTTCTTGCTGCATCCTGTTCAAGTCTGCGTTCTTCATCGATCGTCTCATTCATTTTGGAAATAGAAGTTTCCACGCAGCGCATGAATTGTCACGATCCTCAAAAGGAATTTGTCTCGTAATCATCAAATGATAAATGGCAAGTAAATTATATTGTGGAAAATTAAAGATTTCAAATAAACCTATTTAAAGTGTATTCGCACATAACTAATTTTAAAAAACGAAGAAATATCTCTCGGTAATTTCCTGAAACATATTTTACTTCCGGCTAATAATGTTGAATTAAATAAAAACGAAGAAATATATGTCGGCATCATTGTTGACGTTTTTGTGACGACTGTCATCAAACGAAAAAGTAATATATCTTAACGGAAAAGCAAAAGCGAATTTTTAATATATATCGACACGTTGCCGTCGGTGTCATGTTGGGCGGTGTATGATACACCATGACGCGATTTTAAAAAATATATCTGCATTTTCCCGCGTGTGTGGAATGTTCTCAATTATTGCTGACACCGACTCTAAAACCATCGATAAAAATGAAATCATATGGTGAGTTAGATTGGAGATAAAGGCGTGAGAGAGACTCAATGGCCTTGAAGTTACAGGCATTTGAGAATTCATTTCGTTCTATAAACGGCAACTTTCATCGGATTTTCTTCTCGTTTTTTTTCAACCGAGTCTAAAACTATGTTAGCGACTGTGAAAAATGAAATGATATATCGAATTTAAAATAGATATCGACACATTGCCGTCGGTGTCATGTTGGGCGGTGTATGATACACCATGACGCGATTTTAAAAAATATATCTCTGCATTTTCCCGCGTGTGTGGAATGTTTGTGGAAAATTAAAGATTTCAAATAAACCTATTTAAAGTGTATGCGCACATAACTAATAAAAAAAACGAAGAAATATCTCTCGGTAATTTCCTGAAACATATTTTACTTCCGGCTAATATGTTGAATGAAATAAAAACGAATAAATATATGTCGGCATCATTGTTGACGTTTTTGTGACGACTATCATCAAACGAAATAGTAATATATCATAACGGAAAAGCAAAAGCGAATTTTTAATATATATCGACACATTGCCGGCGGTGTTATGTTGGGCGGTGTATGATACACCATGACGCGATTTTAAAAAATATATCTCTGCATTTTCCCGCGTGTGTGGATTGTTCTCAATTATTGCTGACACCGAGTCTAAAAGTAAAACCATCGATAAAAATGAAATCATATGGTGAGTTAGATTGGAGATAAAGGCGTGAGAGAGACTCAATGGCCTTGAAGTTACAGGCCTTTGAGAATTCATTTCGTTCTATAAACGGCAACTTTCATCGGATTTTCTTCCCGTTTTTTTTCAACCGAGTCTAAAACTATGTTAGCGACTGTGAAAAATGAAATGATTTATCGAATTTGATTTGAAATAAAACTGGGGGAGAGCAAGACACCACGGGCCTACAAAACAGGACTCAAAGCTATGCGAGTTAATAAAATGGTGGATATTTGTTTATAGCCACTCCCAGAATGGGTGGAGCTATGGGTGGAGCTACTCTGCAAACCGAGTAAGCCACACCCCGGACAGACACCCAACAGATAGACAGACAGACAGACAGACAGAATCATCTACGGCTATTATAATATAGATATATATATATATATATATATATATATATATATATATATATATATATATATATATATATATATATATATATATATATATATATATATATATATATATATATATATATATATATATATATATATATATATATATATATATATGTATATATATATATGTATGTATGTATATATATATATATATATATATATATATATATATATATGTATGTATGTATGTATATATATATATATATATATATATATATATATATATATATATATATATATATATATAAGCAAATATTTGCGGTTGGGAGTATATCCAAATGACTCCATGGTAAGATCTCCAACCTTTAATTGAACAAACAATAACTCAACGTTTCGATTAACAACATGTGAAGCCACACGCCTCCGTTAATCTTCCTCAAGAGTGATAAAATCATCTCAACATCCCCTTACATGCACAATAATCATTGATATATTGATATATATATATATATGTATGTATATGGCCTTGTATGTATATCTCTCGGTAATTTCCTGAAACATATTTTACTTCCGGCTAATATGTTGAATGAAATAAAAACGAATAAATATATGTCGGCATCATTGTTGACGTTTTTGTGACGACTATCATCAAACGAAATAGTAATATATCACCCCGTCCTTTACAAGCTTCACTGGCTCCCCATCTCCCAGAGAATCCAGTACAAAATCCTCCTCTTGACCTACAAAGCCCTCCATAACCTGGCCCCATCCTACCTGGCTGACCTCCTCTCCAGACACACTCCCACCCGCAACCTCCGCTCTGCTGGTACCAACCTCCTGACCCCCCCCATCCGGACCAAATTTAGATCCTGGGGGGACAGGGCCTTCTCCATCGCTGCTCCCACCCTCTGGAACTCGCTACCTCACACCATCAGAGACTCCTCCTCACTCACCACATTCAAAACATCACTCAAGACCCACCTGTTCAACACTGCATTCAACATTTAACCCACAGCATCTAACCCCTGACTATCTCCTCTCCTTCTCCCTCCTTTGTGCTTTGAATATTTCCCTATTGATTCTTCTTTTTTTGCAATTGTCTTTATGTTTTGCTATGCGTTATGTTTTGCACTCTGTCAAAGCGTCTTTGGGCTTCCTGAAAAGCGCTATATAAAATAAATGCATTATTATTATTATTATTATATATATATATATATATATATATATATATATATATTGATATATTGATATATTGTTACGGTCGCAGGGTTCGGGTCTACTATGAGGGGGTTAGCCTCTGTTCCCACCTGAACTTACCGGACCTGAGGGTGCCGCGCACCAATAAATTCATACTTCGGCAGGTTGCGAACCAGCAACTCCGAACGCCAATTGGTCTGTTGCGTGATATCAGGGTCCAATCATCTGACACTGCTTATCTGTACCACGTGACGGCTCCAATCGGGGAACGTACCCTCCGGCGGTGTACCACTTTTGTTCCTGGATAGAAATTTAGAGGGCCGAGCAACCATTGGTACCCCGCCGGGCTGAAGCTAATTTTGTTACAGCCAATCGTTACTCTGGGTGCAAGCAATGGCGGACCAATGAAAGAAAGGATATTCATGGACAGCTGGAAATTAAACGTTTAACGATTCGATTTATTTACAAGTATTTACAGTGCAACTTATCGATACTAAAGAAAAAAAGGACAAGAGGCAGAAGCTTAGCTTAATCTATGCCTTATGATGATCATTGATCACTATGAATAAACACAAAAAGGGCGCCCAGCACGCATTCACGAGGGAGGGGGAGGAGGGGAAAACGAAAGTCGTGATCCTGTCAGCAAAATGGTTACGATGTTAGCAGGATTTTGTTGTCTTGATTCACTAACGAGCACTACGCCGGCAAAGGGCATTCTCCAGCACGAGCACGAAGAGGCAGTCACCAGCTCGAACACGGGCAGGGAGTCCCAGTACAAACACAGGCAGGGAGTCCCAGCACACACACACACACACACACACACACACACACACACACACACACACACACACACACACACACACACACACACACACACACACACACACACGAGCTGCAAACCTCCACTGAGATAAGTGCTAAATAATTAATTACATGTCGATTTCATTTTGAGCTCATCACATATTGTTGTGTTGTGACGAATGTTTTAATGCAGGGATCCATCATGGAAGATACAATGTCCAGCAGAAATTACTGCATCAATGTCCAGGGAGTGTGTTGAAGTTCTCTGCAGGTAATAGTCAGGTTCACTATGTTAACAAATATAATTTCTTTCAAAATTTTGGGATTAGCAAACCTGTACATTTTTGGAATCTTCAGAGCATGGAGAATCTGAAAATCAATGTTGGCATTTGCACAGACACCTGCATGGCCGCCATTTTGGATTTTGAAAATGGCCGCCATAAAATACATATTTTGCGCGATCTCGGCTTCTAGGCAACCTAGAAACTTAATTAAATATGCTAATCCTATGTTTTCTGGGTCAAGGAATCCAATAAAGGCCTCAAAATAGTGCTCAGGATTATAGAAAAGCAACAAACAAAGGTAATTGAAAACCATTGTCTTTATATTTGTGATATAACTGTATTACATAATACATGATATTGCAAGTCCTTTGAAGTTATAGGTTGTGATAGGAAGTTATAGGTAGTATCAGATTGAACTATAAGTCCTATACACAGAATCTACGAGGTCTATACCGTTCAGGAATATGCTTTTACAGATCTTCATCACTGTCCTGAGTGTCATTTTCGCAAAGGTGTCTACGCAAATGTAAACATTAATTTTTGGATTCCTCATGCTCTGAATATTCTAAAAATGTATAGTTTTGCTAATCTACCAAAATTTTGAACGAAAAAACATGGTGAACCTGACTATAAACTAGACTGCAGGTTTGAAACTGATTGTGTCGATGGGTCATGCGAATGTATCCGTCCTGAGCGGAGACATTATCCTGGGACGTCCAATTCTTGGCATATTTCTTGTTGATCCATTGGCTTGATAACGTCTTGAGGTCCGACTTGAGATGATGTCTTGATAAAGTCCTCCAAGAAATTCGTAAACAGTTCCTCTCCTCATTGTAAACAGACTTGCAACCTGGCTAATGGAATACAACTGCTGGAAGATGCCACATGATTTTAATTCTCTCTTTTTTATGATAGATGTGTCACTGTAATGGATTGTTAAATAATGTAATCATTGTTTTTTTTTGGATTGTCCATGGGCGAGTGTCTCAGAAAGACTGTTTCAAATTTGCTCAGAATGCCTCATGTCACTTCTAAAAAACCGAAGGGTGCATGAACTGCATGTAATAAATAATGATTCCTTTCATGCCACGAGGCGCATAGGAGCTGCCGAGGCAGTTTTATTGCCCTGTGCTCGCGAAGCGAAAAGCAGGGTTAGGCATTTAATATTTCGCCTGAAAAGCACATGCCCCATACGTCACGCGGTCCCACGTAGGTTGCGTACTTGTGCCGCACGTGTGGCGTGCGTGCGTGTCTGCATTTTAAAAATTATTTTTCTCAGCAACCGTTGGTCCGATTGACACAAAATGTTACCGTAGGAGCGCCTCTGCCTGTAGATTTTTTTTCTTCTGATAATTATGACGTCATAGGTCACGTGGTAAGGACGCCATCTTGAAAAAAAGTTACACCTCTATATCTTGCAAACTGCTTAATGGAAAAAATGGAAACATGGCTCATTGTCAAGTACACCCCATGGGGAATAAGATATGTTAATGATGATGTCATAGGTGCCTTCATTATGACGTCATAATTCGACAAGTACAACGCTTGATCTGATTAGAATGAAAAAAAAAAAATTCCTCTGCAACTATTGGTCCGATGAACACGAAGTTTTCAGAATATGAGCGGCTCCTCCTGTAGAATTTTTTAATGATAATTATAACGTCATAGGTCACGTGCTACAGACGTCATCTTGGAAAAAACAGAAAAAAGTTGCACCTCTATATCTCTGAAACCGCTCCATGGAAAAAATTGAAACATGGCTCATTATCAAATACTCCCTTTGCGAAATAAGATATGTTAATGATGATGTCATTGTTGCCTTCGTTATGACGACATCATTCGACAAGTACGACACTTATCTGATCATTGTGAATTTTTTTTCTCAGCAACTGTTGGTCTGATGGGCACGAAATTTTCATCATAGGAGCGCCTCCTCATGTAGAATATTTTAATGATAATCATGACGTCATAGGTCATGTGGCACAGGCACCATCTTGGAAGAACCCAAAAATGTTGCACCTCTATTTCTCCAAAAACGCTGCATGGAAAAAATTGAAACATGGCTCATTGTAAAGAACTCAATAAGGGGAATAGGTGTTGTTAACGATGACGTCATTGGTGCCATAATTATGACGTCATAATTTGACAGGGACAACGCTTCGTCTGATCAGTTTGAAATGTATTGAGTGTGATCTATGCAACAATTATATTAGAGAATATAAATTTATGACGTCATTGCTCACGTGTTCTGGCAGCCATATTGGATCAAAAAAAAAATGTTCAAAAACAGAAGAGTTGGCTCACAACAAGTTGACTTCGCAGGGTAAGATTCTATGAATACCATCTAGTTGGCTAAGGAGTACAATGCAATTACAACAAGAAAGAGCAATCAGAGATTGCAGACCCTCTCCAGGATGTATTTTCAGAGAGAAACAGACAAACAAACAGACAAGATAAACAAACAAACAAACAAACGGACTCAAATGCAATACCATCTCCTCTGGCGAGGGTAATTATGCACAATTTGTTACAATTTGGCAAGTGATCATAAGTTAGTGTAACCCTATTAGTTAGTGCTTTCATCTCACCAACTTATAGGGTTACACTAACTTATTATCACTTATTAAAAATTTTACCAATTGTTCCGGAGTGTAGCATTTGGGTTATAATCCAGTTTTATTTTCGTTATGGTTTTGAGCCTTTAATAATATAAATAAATAACCACATTTAGAGGCCATTTTTCCCCGCAAAGCAGGGGTTGGCCTTTTTCGGGGACCGTGGTTGTTGTTGTTTTTCGGTCCCCTTTTTGAAGCAATGTTTTACGGCCGGATGCCCTTCCTGCCGCCAACCCTTTTTGTCACCTTTTACGACAAACAGCCAACCCTTTTTGTCGCCTTTTACGACAAACAGGGAATTACCAGTGAACTGGTACTCAATTTGCCGACCTCGGAAGGATGACAGGCTGAGTCAACCCCCCTGGCGTTAATTCCGCGATCGACCGGGATTACCGAACCACAGGATCCTAGGATCCTCAAGCCGGCACCCTAGCCGCTAGCCCAACACCAGGCTTAATGTGCTGTTAATTTTTTAATTTGGTGATAACGGTCTGAGTTCATGACAGCAATGTGATTTGTGTTTTGATTGGCTGTCCAGCTTTGCCCACCCCCACCTTTGAGTATATAAGGGGGGGTTTTGAGATTATATTAACACTCTTGAGGAAGGTTAACGGATGCATATGGTTTTTCACATGTTGTTGCGTTGAATTATTGAGTCATTGTTGGTTCAATTAAAGGCTGGAGAACTTACCATGGAGTTATATATATATATATATATATATATATATATATATATATATATATATATATATATATAATAAAATTATATATATATATATATATATAAAATATATATATATATATATATATATATATATATATATATATATATATATATATATATGTATATATATATATATGTATATATATATATGTATATATATATATCCCAGAGAGGATAATGGCATGACCCATCCTGCCACTCCCATACGGAATGGATTTACTCGTTATGTTAAATTGCAAGTTTCTGTATACGTCGAGCAGAGAGCAGAAAGCTCGCAGTGTTAGTGTGAGAAATCGCTGAGGATATCCTGGAGACTCAATAGCTCAGTGGGTGGTCACTGCGTAAGTGATGAGGTTTCTGGGTTTGAGTCCCGGGTTGAGTCAGAATTTTTTCACACTAGCCCCACGCAGGAACTTACTTTGTTTCTTAAATATATATATATATATATATATATACGTATATATATATATATATATATATATATATATATATATATATATATATATATGTATTATACATATATATCCCAGAGAGGATAATAACATATCCCATCCTGCCACTCCCATACGGAATGGGCTTACTCGTCATGCTAAATTGCAAGTTCTCTGTGTATGTCGAGCAGAGAGTTGATAACTTTTAGGATGCCGCAAAGGTCCCACGTAGCTCCTTTCATGATGAAACTCCATGAGAAAGTTAAATAATAATCCCAGGAAAGAATTCCAACCCAATCAAATCGATTTTTAGATGGATAGGTGAGAACTGAGAAGATTTCCTTTTCTTCGTTGACCTCCAAGAAATTCTTAAATTAGACTGCAGTTTCCTCTACTTAATATTGAGAGAATGCATATGATTTAAAATCTACTTGTTGAGAATGCATTTGATTAAAAATCTACTTGAAATCCTTTAACAACCCGATGTTTGAACCTGGAATGCAAGCAAAATTATTGCTTCAACATTAGAATGAAACACCTGAATCACAAAAAATGAGGAACAACAGATAAGTAGAGACTTTTGAAGGGAATATCAGTAATGGGGGTGGGGATGTGGGGCTTTGGGGGGACAGGGGGCTTTGGGGGGAAAGGGGGCATTGTGGGACAGAGGGAGTGAAAAAGTCGGTTTTGTTCAGAGGGATAGAGATGACAATAATGAGTGGAGGGAATATGTGCTGATAAAGTGGAAGTTTGTGGTCATCAGAGGAGGTCGGGTGGAGCTATTGAGGACTTAGCCAGATTTCCCTGTTTGATCACCATTATTCGTTTCTCAGGTTAATTTGAGGACCGTACGACCAATAACACTATTCTTAAGCAATATTTCTCCTTTTATGAGGAGGTATCTGATGTCATTAACGAGATGAATTATAATGAAGATCATACCAATTATTATCATCAACACCAAGAAGAGCAAGGAAAGGAATTGTTGAGTGGGCAACCAATAAATCACACCGTTCACTTCAATGCAAAATGTTTCGACATCGATATTTATCTTGAGGTTTCATAATTTGTACACATGGGCAGGGGACAGAGCTGGGAATTGGAACAGAGCTGGGAATGGGGACAGAGATGGGAATGGTGACAGAGATTGGAATGGGGACAGAGATGGGAATGGGGCAGAGATGGGAATGGGGCAGAGATTGGAATGGGGACAGAGATGGGAATGGGGCAGAGATGGGAATGGGTGACAGAGATGGGAATGGGGACAGAGCTGGGAATGGGTACAGAGCTGGGAATGGGGACAGAGATGGGAATGGGGGCAGAGATGGGAATTGGAACAGAGATGGGAATGGGGACAGAGATGGGAATGGGGACAGAGATGGGAATGGGGACAGAGATGGGAATGGGCACAGAGATGGGAATGGGGACAGAGCTGGGAATGGGGACAGAGCTGGGAATGGGGACAGAGATGGGAATGGGGACAGAGATGGGAATGGGGACAGAGATGGGAATGGGGACAGAGATGGGAATGGGGACAGAGATGGGAATGGGAACAGAGATGGGAATGGGGACAGAGATGGGAATGGGGACAGAAATGGGAATGGGGACAGAGATGGGAATGGGGACAGAGATGGGAATGGGGACAGAGATGGGAATGGGGACAGAGCTGGGAATGGGGACAGAGATGGGAATGGGGACAGAGATGGGAATGGGCACAGAGCTGGGAATGGGGACAGAGATGGGAATGGGGACAGAGATGGGGATGGGGACAGAGCTGGGAATGGGGACAGAGCTGGGAATGGGGACAGAGATGGGAATGGCGACAGAGATGGGAATGGGTGACAGAGATGGGAATGGGGACAGAGATGGGAATGGGGACAGAGATGGGAATGGGGACAGAGCTGGGAATGGGGACAGAGATGGGAATGGGGACAGAGATGGGAATGGGGACAGAGCTGGGAATGGGGACAGAGCTGGGAATGGGGACAGAGCTGGGAATGGGGACAGAGATGGGAATGGGGACAGAGATGGGAATGGGGACAGAGATGGGAATGGGGCAGAGATGGGAATGGGGCAGAGATGGGAATGGGGACAGAGCTGGGAATGTGTACAGAGCTGGGAATGGGTATAGAGCTGGGAATGGGGACAGAGATGGGAATGGGGCAGAGATGGGAATTGGAACAGAGATGGGGATGGGGACAGAGATGGGAATGGGGACAGAGATGGGAATGGGGACAGAGATGGGAATGGGCACAGAGATGGGAATGGGGACAGAGATGGAAATGGGGACAGAGATGGGAATGGGGACAGAGCTGGGAATGGGGACAGAGCTGGGAATGGGGACAGAGCTGGGAATGGGGACAGAGATGGGAATGGGGACAGAGATGGGAATGGGGACAGAGATGGGAATGGGAACAGAGATGGGAATGGGGACAGAGATGGGAATGGGGACAGAGATGGGAATGGGGACAGAGATGGGAATCGGGACAGAGATGGGAATGGGGACAGAGATGGGAATGGGGACAGAGCTGGGAATGGGGACAGATGGGAATGGGGACAGAGATGGGAATGGGGACAGAGATGGAATGGGGACAGAGATGGAATCGGGACAGAGCTGGGAATGGGGACAGAGCTGGGAATGGGGACAGAGATGGGAATGGGGACAGAGATGGGAATGGGGACAGAGATGGGAATGGGGACAGAGATGGGAATCGGGACAGAGATGGGAATGGGGACAGAGATGGGAATGGGGACAGAGATGGGAATGGGGACAGAGATGGGAAGGGGACAGAGCTGGGAATGGGGACAGTGTTGGGAATGGGGACGGAGCTGGGAATGGGGACAGAGTTGGGAAGGGGACAAAGCAAAAGCAAAAACGATCAGTGGGTTCGCTGTGCCATTGCTTGAACCTTATTTGAAGTTGGAGTGACAGATATTCGGTACTCTGGTAAAGTTATAGGAGCGCCAGTGAGAAAATAGGAGGGAACATTTGTTTATTAATAAACTGACGAAGAACGAAGCATCAAGGTGAATGAAACGATTCGAGATGATCGGCGGTACATACCGATGTCTCCTGCTTAGAGACAGAGACCCGTGGCTGTTCCCACGGGCGCAAAGGACACCAAGGGGCGAAAACATCAACACGACCATCAAATGCATCAATGTCATGGGAGAAACCCGGGGGAGCGCCATCGCCCCAAGATGACAGCAAGCCCGGGATGAGGGACGACGTGTTGCCTCCTGTCGATCTCCACTCCTCACTGGATCTTCCAGTTCCTCCTCCGCGCTCCTGGCCACGCCATCGCCATGGGGGAGGACGGTGAGCACCCGGGTCAACTCCTTCCTGGGAATCTCCGCAACGAGGGTATGTACTTGCTCAGCGCTCCCACCGAGGGAGACTGGGAGGAGAGAGGTCCGAGGAGGAGGGAATGGGCGAGGAGGGGCGAGTGTGATCCCTGTGCCAAGTATATTATACTCTTGGAGAGAAAATTGAAATCTCCTGTTCACTGCGTGTAGGTGTCATGATCATGAAGCGGCATCCCAGTCGTGCAGAATTCCAGGTAAATGGACCCACAATCACCACTTGAATCGAAAGTACCCGTGATTATCATTTCCAGGGCACCATTTGCTCAATTCATTGAAAAGTTGAACTTGTCAAAGTTACCTGGAGTTTTGAAAGTAACAAATGAGATCGATGATAATTGATTGGCAGGTAATGCAAGTTCACCTGAAGTGTTCACCAAGTTCATCTGCAAAGGGATGCTTGAGGTTTACATAGCATATCGAGTATCGCTAACCCCACCGAATTGTGATTTACATCCAGATATTTCCATTCACTTGATGGACATTTTTATGATTTTTACCTCGGCCACCAAAGGTGGATGGAGGTTATGTTTTCACCCCTGTCTGTCTGTCCGTTTGTGAACAATACATCTCAAATAGTCGTGGACGGATTCGGACGAAATTTGGCGGAGAAGTTGGGTATGTGACAAGGACGAAATGATTCGATTTTGGTGAAGATCCGGATTCGGATCCGGCTACTGGAATTTTTAAAGTGATTCTTCACCATTGGGAGATAGGGCCAAAAACGACACATAGCAGGATATATCAATAAGTTATGGATAGATTTGGACGAAACTTGATGGACAGATTGTGTGTCTGACAAGGAAGAATCGATTCAATTTTGGTGAAGATCTGAGTATGGATTCGAATATGAGAATTATTTATTTTTTAAAGTGATTCTTCACCATTTGGAGATTGGGCCAAAAGCAATACATAGCAGGATATCTCAAAAAGTTGTGGACGGATTTGTACGAAACTTGTTGTACAGATTGTGTGTGTGACTAGGAAGAATTGATTCAATTTTTGTGAAGATCTTGATATGGATTCGGATATGAGCATTTTTCTTTTTTTAAAGTGATTCTTCACCTTTGGGAGATTTGGCCAAAAACGATACATTGCAGGATATCTCAAAAAGTTATGGATGGATTTGGACGAAACTTGTTGGACAGATTGTGTGTCTGACAAGGAAGAATTGTTTCAATTTTTGTGAAGATCTGTGTATGGATTCGGATATGAGAATTATTTAATTTTTTAAGTGATTCTTCACCTTTGGGAGATTTGGCCAAAAACGATACATTGCAGGATATCTCAAAAGGTTGTTGAACGGATTTGTACGAAACGTGTTGGACAGATTGTGTGTCTGACAAGGAAGAATTGATTCAATTTTTGTGAAGATCTTAATATGGATTCGGATATGAGAATTATTTAATTTTTTAAGTGATTCTTCACCTTTGGGAGATTTGGCCAAAAACGATACATTGCAGGATATCTCAAAAAATTATGGATGGATTTGGACGAAACTTGTTGGACAGGTTGTGTGTCTGACAAGGAATAATTGATTCAATTTTTGTGAAGATCTTAATATGGATTCGGATATGAGAACTATTTAATTTTTTAAGTGATTCTTCACCTTTGGGAGATTTGGCCAAAAACGATACATAGCAGGATATCTGAAAAAGTTGTGGACGGATTTGTACGAAACTTGTTGGACAGATTGTGTGTCTGACAAGGAAGAACTGATTCAATTTTTGTGAAGATCTTAATATGGATTCGGATATGAGAATTATTTAATTTTTAAAGTGATTCTTCACCTTTTGGGAGATTTGGCCAAAAACGATACATTGCAGGATATCTCAAAACGTTGTGGACGGATTTGTACGAAACTTGTTGGACAGATTGTGTGTCTGACAAGGAAGAATTGATTCAATTTTTGTGAAGATCTTAATATGGATTCGGATATGAGAATTATTTAATTTTTTAAGTGATTCTTCACCTTTGGGAGATTTGGCCAAAAACGATACATTGCAGGATATCTCAAAAAGTTATGGATGGATTTGGACGAAACTTGTTGGACAGATTGTGTGTCTGACAAGGAATAATTGATTCAATTTTTGTGAAGATCTTAATATGGATTCGGATATGAGAACTATTTAATTTTTTAAGTGATTCTTCACCTTTGGGAGATTTGGCCAAAAACGATACATTGCAGGATATCTCAAAAAGTTGTGGACGGATTTGTACGAAACTTGTTGGACAGTTTGTGTGTGTGACAAGGAAGAATTGATTCAATTTTGGTGAAGATCTGGATCCGGATCCAGCTGTACAAAATTTTAAAGTGATTCTTCACCATTGAGTGATATGGCCAACCAGGTGGAGGTATGCTCTCGACTGAGTGCCGTTCTAGTTTTTTTTACTGTAACTCATCCTTTACAAATATCTCGCCTGAACCCAGGATTTGAAACCGTTACCTCTTCGTAAACCCCGTTTTAACCCATTCTGGTGTGTTCACAAACTGGCATGGCATGTATTTTAATGGCAAGGCTATACGCTGGTTCAAAACATCAAATTTAAAATTCCAGTAGAATAGTTAATCAATAAATTAAAGGTTAATCTGATCTGATTATGGTGCACCATACTATGTTACAGAACGTCGGTGTTGATGGAGCAGTTTATTTGGCAAGGGTTATACCAGGTGGTTTGCGATTGCCTTCCCAGCAGCAGTCAGGGCAGGAATTTGTAATTTATTCAGGATGCCGGCGATAGCTTGCCCACTCTTTGTGAAGGACATCGCGCGGTCTATAACGTCCATGGACGAGGTTTTTGTGCAATCTTTAAAATCTTTATTTCAATGTAATTATTGTACACAGGGTAAAACACAAATCGTGTTTAGCTGTACTTGGACAAAATATTTACGCTGTCTCATGTCCTGAGGGCAGATCAGTATTTGAGAAATTTAAACAAACGACAAGGCCGGTGTGAGTCTAGACTGCCAGAAGCTGTTTGAGACGGACCAATCAGTGTGTCTTATATACTGTACCTTGAGCGATTTTCTTCAATGTCATTCTACCACATAACAGTCCATGGGGGTCAACTACACTCATTTAATTTATTCATTTATGGAGTTGAATTATTTACTTACCTCTACTTATTTATATAAACGTTGCCAGCTCAAGGATCTACATATTTATTTATTTATATACAGTGCGAGTCATAAGTCCCAAGACACGGTTTTAGCTGATTATACAAGATTTGTTTATACCAAATATTTACACTGTTTTCTTTTTTTTCAGTTAATACAAAGAATAGATTAAACCAAGATGGCGTGTGTGTGTGTGTGTGTGTGTGTGTGTGTGTGTGTGTGCGTGTAGTGTGTGTGTGTGTGTGTGTGTGTGGTGTATAAACAATACGCTGAGAGTGAGATCTGTAAGCAGAAATAGTGAAACTTTTATTACAATTTTGTAAGCCAAAAAGAATAATTACGCTTTTAACCCCTTCAGAATTACTCTTTAGAACCCATTGTAATGATCCTTTAGAACCCTTTAGAATTATCCCTTAGAACCCTTTAGAATTACCCTTTAGAACCCTTTAGAATTACCCTTTAGAACCCATTATAATTGACTCTTAGAACCGTTGAGAATGACTCTTTAGAACCCATTAGAATGGACCTTTAGAACCCTTTAGAATTACCCTTTAGAACCCTTTAGAATTACCCTTTAGAATTACCCTTTAGAACCCTTTAGAATTACCCTTTAGAACCCTTTAGGATTGCCCTTTAGAACCATTTAGAATTACCCTTTAGAACCCTTTAGAATTACCCTTTAGAACCCTTTAGAATTGCCCTTTAGAACCATTTAGAATTGCCCTTTAGAACCCTTTAGAATTACCCTTTAGAACCCATTATAATTGACTGTTAGAACCGTTCAGAATGACTCTTTAGAACCCATTAGAATGGACCTTTAGAACCCTTTAGAATTACCCTTTAAAACCCTATAGAATTACCCTTTAGAATTGCCCTTTAGAACCAGTTAGAACCCTTTAGAATGACCCTTTAGAACCCCTTAGAATTGCCATTTAGAACCCTTTAGAATTACCCTTTAGAATTTTTAGAATTAAAGTGGGTTGGTAAGATTTTTCTTCATTTTTTGACGGATGGAAGGACATAATCAAATAATGAAGTTGCTTCACCGCTTAAAAATTACTTTTAAAATCAGTTTAAAATCACATTTATGGTGAGTATTGTGTAGCCTGTTAAGGGAAGTCCATATTTGAATATGAAAGGTTTGGACTGGCAAATCGCAAGCCTATACCTAGGTCACTCATACAAACCATTGACTGTAGGAAACCTAAATGAACACTTTTCAAGAAGGATGTTTGATGGAGTGATATTTCTTCGGGAAAAGGATTATTAGGCCATATACAGCTGGATATCGTCTACACGATGCTGTATGCTGGGAATCATGTAACACAGTGTGTCATGCCTGTGGTGTTTTGTTTGTGTTAGCAAGGAGGACGAATGAAATTTTGTTGGAAAGGGAGGAGGGTGGGAGAGGGGTGCTGAGGTTGGGTGTAAAGGGGAAACGTGGTTGAGGGAGAGTAGTAAGTACAACACCGTATGGAAAGCTATGGCTCCAGATAAACTAGAGAGTTCATAGAACACAATACCCCACAATTTTCAGGTACGGTACATAATCTATCTATAATTCCATTAATCTCTGTGTGTATGTGTGTTTGTATGTGTGTATGTGTGTATGTGTGTATGTGTGTATGTGTGTATGTTTGTCTGTGACCGCTGTTTCTCGACAACCACGGGTCCGATATACTTTAAACTTGCCAGGTATATTGCTGGGGACCCGAGGATGTGCCTTTTCAAGGTTTGAAATTAATCGGACAAGTACTTACCGAGCTATGGCGATTTAGCCGTTCGCCGTTCGCTTTGGCGTTGCGAATGGACCAAACCATTGCATGTAAATAGAGGGGGGGGTTCTGTGGTCGTTGCGAATGGACCAAACCATTCATGTAAATAGAGGGGGGGGGGGGGGTTCTGTGGTCGTTACTGCCACGTGGTTTCAAAGTTTTTTTTTGTTGTTGTTGTTTGCACGCATGTTTTTTTGCACCCACGTACGGGCACGCCCTAGGATGTTTACACACACACACCCCTACACAAATTTTTTTTTTTTTTTTTTTTTTGGCAAGGAACGGGCACCCACGTACGGGCACGTCCTAGCTTATATATAGTACGGGCATGCCCTAGTATAAAATAATGATGTTAAAGATCATATGTTACTGAAGCATGCTTATACACCACCCTATATATAAATGTCCAAGTACTGCAAAATTGGAGGTTATTGCAAGTATTGTGAAGGCAATTTGTGTTTTAGTGTTGAAGTATATAACTCAATTTTACACATGAACGACACTCGGTGGAGCGTATACCTCCATCAGGTTGAACCGTTTACGTTTTGGATCCCATTGATAGGCCGGATCTGGATTCAGACCTGAACCAAAATCGAATCTGCTTGTTCTTGTCGCTAAACCAACTCTTCCACAAAGTGTTGTCATAATCCGTCCGCAACTTTTTGAAATATCACGCTGTATACAGTTTTTGGCCCCATCACTCAATGGTGATTACAATATTATTGTATCCGGATCCGGATCTTCACCAAAATCTAATCATTTTATCCTCGAGTGTAGTCATCTGTCAGTTGGAACACCAAGCCACTTCCTTTATCCCAGCATTAGATCCCTTGGTGTCTTTGGCCTCACGTAGGCCATTGTGTGTCGGCACTGTTCAAATTACAAAATCCTGGCCATATCAGCCATGAGGGGCATGCTAATCCCTCAGAACTCTCGGTGTGCCACTGGGGACCAGCAACCTACTGGGGTACGAGATCACATTGGTTCAACCATCGTCCATTGTGACTCGACCAGTCTATTGAGCAAGCACTGTGTATGTATTGCTATTTGATGGAGATATAGGTTCAGCAAGAGAGTATTTGACTGGACCAATGTGATTTTAACTCAAAGGAGCTGGCTCTTCCCCCCCATGTGACTGCCCAGGACATCAATGTTTGACATCTTTGGCTGCGCTTGAGCTTCAATGCTCTACTTCTCTGACAGACACTGATGATTGAAGAACGGGTCCATCGGTTGAACAAAAAGCAAGTGGTAATGTGCGAAGTGTGTATCGAGCGGGGGAGAAATTGGATGTGGGAGACGTCACAGGTCGTAAGTGGAGGTCCAAATTCCAGAGGAGGTCCAGGGGACAGGAAGGGGGGTCAGGAGAAATCCAAAGCGCACAACTACACGAATACAGATTACACAGCTTTGAACAAACGGCTCAATGTCTCTTGGGATGAAAATTTTTAGAAGAGGAATCCAAAGGACTTCCTTTTTGAACTTTATACATACCATGTTAGGACATAATGAATGAGCTACTTCACAGGACTTGGAAGAGATTCCCCAGCCACATTTTTCACGAGTTGATTTCATTTGCCTTGGGAAAACAAAGATGGGTGGATGATTTGCAGATCATATCGTTGTCTTATGGAAAGTTGCTGAGTTTCCAGTGTGAAAGCAGACATTGAAATTCAATAACACCATTTCTAAAGCACTTATGGTTTTTCCCCCATCAGGAACGACACAAAAATGTACTTTTGTTTTATGTAACGTCAGAATTCGGATCATTACTTGCCATGTATTTTCCCCAGGTTGATTGCGCATACACCCTGAACCTGGACAAGGACTTCAGGAGATTGATGCACTTCCACATGACGTCCAAGAACGTAAGTTGACAATGAACAAATCAACACCGTGTATGGGATTTGAAGCTATTGTCCTGAGTTGCATCATCAGATGGTAACATCCAGCAGGTCACGCTATATTTACATCCATTACATCCATTACATCCAGCAGGTCACGCTATATTTACATCCATTACATCCATTACATCCAGCAGGTCACGCTATATTTACATCCATTACATCCAGCAGGTCACGCTGTATTTGTGACAATATCGTTTAAACTTTAAATGAATTAAAATGTCAACAAAATGCATAATCAATGTACTGAGCATTTACTCTTACGAGGAGTTCACTCTATGACCTGTCCAACTCATGCCACCATCTTACAAATGATTATACCCAATGTTTATAACTTCTTATCCGAAGAAGAGCTTAGCAACAGCTACATCACTCTCAGCAGACCTACAGACGATAAGGAATTGATTCAGTACCGGGCATTTGACATCGACCCAGACAAGTCTCACATTGCCACCATATCTCGCCGGAAGGAACAACAGGCCAACCCAGCAATCTACAAATGTGGTGAACCACTGGAGGAAGCAAAATTATTTCAAATGCTGTACGTTACCGTTGGACATAATCTACCATAGGTAGAACACATCTCCAAAGTGGAACCCGACCTCTAAATGGAGCCACAGACTGGCCATTCCTTGGTCCGTCCTTGCTAGCTTTTGCTGATCAATCTCTTGATGAGGGAGGGTCTTTCTTGGTATGAAGCTGTCACCAGCTTATAAAGCATTTTGTATATTGTACAATGCAACATTGTTTCCCCCTTTGGGTTGGCATCCCAGCTCTCAATCCTTGACATGGTTTAGATCAAAGCCCAGAGTTTAGGTTTACTGCGTGTCTGCTCTCCTTTATATCTCTTTTCTCCAGCCTGTGGACTCACCTCCCTGTGTCTGTCAAGACCGACTCTTCTCTTGAGAGTATCAATATTACAGCACACTGTCATCTTATGTCATCATCAAATCAATCCTCCCCAGGAAAATTCTGCAGCCACCACCAACCCACAATGTTCTTCTCCCTCCCCCATTACCCCCATTACAGTCACTCCCTTATCAGCAGTCTGTGTTTGTTCATCTTATGTTGGCCTGCTGCCCACTGCTCTGCTGTCAGTAAGATGCCCCTCCATCCTTTGTCATGTCAATCTGCTTTCTGCTTCATGTATGTATTTTCCGATATATATATATATGTGCGTACCTTCAGGCTGTCCTGTCAGGCCATAAATCATTATATGTACCTGGGATTATATATATATATATATATATATATATATATATATATATATATATATATACACACACAAAGAATTAAGTTAAGCACCCCCCCCCCGTTTTTTTACAACCTCGCACATTACAAGTTTGTTGTCGTCAAAACAGTATAATATACCCATGATATTGCTATATTTTCTGGAGAAGTGATATTATGGTCACATAAAAACATAACAATCATGCCGTTTTCAATATTTTATTCTGAATAATTTAAGGTGAAATTTTTTGGGAATTTTAGGCATATTTTCACCTCAATTTAAGTATGGAGCTATAGGTCCATCACGGACAGTGTGGATGACGTTTATGTTTTCTAACGTACAGTCATTGTTCTGAGAAGACCTCTAGCGATCTTTGCGTCAATAACGTGTGTAGGACCCACGTGATCGGATCACTGACTCAACCAATCACTTTTTTTCACTTTGATCACTCCATTTCATCAATGGATAATTGCTAATGTCATACCAATCATTATTTGATCTCACATACCTTAGAATATATGCCAATGTATACATATACACAAAGAATATATATTAGGGGGTGCTTACCTTAATTCGTTGTGTAGGGGTGCTTAACTTAATTCTTTGTGTATATATACAGACTTGGCATTTAATATGGAATATTTTATTTTTCTTGACTTGGGTTTACTGTCTGAACTCAGTATATCAATCTGGTGAGTTTCTTTTACCCTCCGGTGATGTCTTTGTTGAAAGAACCATGTCACTGTTTGTCTTTCGCAGCAAAAAGTCAATAACAGGATTATATCACAGGTGGCGTGACAAAATGTAAGGACAGGTACATTTGACGATTGGCTTCACAATCGGGTATATAAGGGTTGTTGCGTTCTGTATTAGTGGAAAACAACTGCTGCACGTCTACAAAAGTTATTGCCGCTTCCTGTGGAAATGGTCCATCAACTTGACAATGCTGTTTGTCATGGAATGGTGGCTTTACGAAATTCTGGCATGAAACAGCGTGCTATTGCTCGGCAGTATGGCATCACTCAAGGTAAGGTGTGAAAGATCCTGAAACGAAATGCTCAGAGGGGTGTCCCTACTCCAATACCGAGGCCAGGACGTCCACGCAGAACCACAAGGAGAGATGATCGACAGCTGCACCGGTTAGTCTGCAATGGCCGTACCAAGTCAGCTAATCGGCTTAGGGCTGGGTGGCAGCAACTGACAAATGTGCCTGTATCCAGAAGGCTAGTCAACCAACGACTGGTTCAAGCAGGCTATCGTGCCAGGCGTCCCCTGAGAAAGCCACGCCTGATCAGACAACACAGCCAGCGCCGATTGCAGTGGGCCAGAGAGCACCGTCAATGGCAGCCAGGACACTGGAATCACGTGACCTTCAGTGACGAGTCTAGATTTCTGGTCTATCGTCAAGATGGCCGCATCCGAGTGCGCAGACAAGTGCATGAAGCCCACAACGAAGATTGTATAGTGCCAAGAGTCCAAGCTGGAGGTGGTGGGGTGACCGTTTGGGCTGCTTTTCATGCAGGGGGCAAAAGTGACCTGGTTGTTCTGAATGGAAACCTGAACCAGTTCAAGTACAGGGTCATTCTGGAAGAAACATTGCTTCCATTTGCTCGTGCAGCCTTTCGAGGAAACTTTGTCTTCCAAGATGACAATGCACGGCCTCATCGTGCTCGCATGATCCAACACTTTCTTGCTGACCGTGGTGTAGAGCATATGGAGTGGCCTGCCATGTCCCCGGATATGAATCCGATAGAGAACTTGTGGGCAGAATTAATGCGTCAAATTGACAACTTGGACCAGCAGCCTACCTCTGTGCGTGAATTGCAGCAGACTATTGTCACTGCATGGCAAGCGATTCCTGTCCAAACCTTGGCAAATCTCCTGAACAGCATTCCTCGACGTTTACGTGCTCTCCTGAATGCTTGTGGGGGTTACACGAAGTACTGAACTGTAATTTTACTGTCCGTAATCCCAGTCATAATTTAGCTTTTGTTTTTGTTGAAAAATAATTGGCTAATGTGCAAAATAAAGAGATACTTCTGGAAAACGTACAGAAGGTTAACACAGTACTGTCCGTGAATTGAGTTCGATAGCAGTTTACATCACTTTCAAGGATCAATTTATTTGCTTCGAAATGTCAAATGTGGTTTTTGTTTCTTTTAAAGGTCACATTAACAAAATCTAGAATAATTTCAACATAATTCCAATGAACTTTTGGTTCTAAGTCATCTTGAAAAGTAAGTTCACCCCCACAAAAAAAAAATTCCATATTAAATGCCAAGTCTGTATATATATATGTATATATATATATATATATATATATATATATATATATATATATATATATATATATATATATATATATATATATATATATATATATATATACAGTATATATATATATATATATATATATATATATATAATAATATATATATATATATATATATATATATATATATATATATATATATATATATATACAGTATATATATATATATATATATATATATGTATATATATATATATAACTGTGAGAAATAGTAGAAACTCCACAATACGAGCAGGGCGTCTCATTTGCATTAAATAAATAATCGGGAGATTAAATCAGACGCGGACGTAGCTTCAGGACGGTCGATCTTTAATTCTCGACAAGCTTTCGACCAGCAAAGGTCTTCTTCTTAGTCATCCCCAAGTTCAGCGGAAGTTGTTTCTGCCAAAGGGGGCAATACCCCCTATTAGAGCCAAGGGTAATACCACCTATTAGAGCCAACGGTAACTTACTTTTTCCACATGCGAAATTTGCATTTATGTTTATTTAAATTATACAATAATTGTTACGGGTTCCTCTACGATCTCCTGGTCTCACTAAACCTCCGAACCACGAGAGGAGCCCCGGCAGAAAAATATGTTACTCTGTGTTAGAAATCAATAGTGAAACCACACCAATGATTATAAATGAACAGATATTGTATTAAAATTCACACACAAGAATAAGGTACAACAAATGGCAATTAAGAGTGCACTCTATATACCTTATCGCTTCGGATGGTAACTCACTGTGCTCCCAGCAAGTGAAAAGGACACTCCTCAATGTCTCTATAACCTTTTCCAAGGCGAAGGTGGTTCGCTCCAGCGGTCGCTAGAATGATATCCAGTCGAAGCCCGAATCTTGCTCTCTAGTCGAGACCCGAATCGCGTACAGATGGCAATGGCAATCGCCCCGCCGAAACTGTACAAAGGCGCCCTCCAGAGGAGCACCTTCACCGCTCACTCCGCAAACCGCAACGTAATTGGAGATGAAGAGGTCGCACACACACATCCGCGACAAACGGTAGGATGTTGGGGGTAAAGCTGACGCAAAGCAAAACCCTTGTAGGTGTCCGAAGCGCGAGGTTCAAAATGGCCGACGGCTCTAACTTGAGTCGATGCGACTAGGCGAGGATTCGTCGAAATCTCAGCGCCCAAACTTGACTACGCAGATTTCTCAATTCCAGCGATAATTCCTATCGCCGGATGTCCTTTCAAGGAACTCAAATCTCCCTCGTGACTTTCGGTAGACCACGCTCGCTACGGAGCCTGGACGTCACGCGTCTTCTCCGACTTTGCTCACCACGCCTCTTCCTCTTCTCTCTCGTCGTCTTCCGGTTCGGTTTCCGGTATCATTTAAAGTTAGCCTTTTTAACTTTAGATAACTGTTCATGAATAATAAACCTTTTGAGAATAATAATAGTACATAATATCAGAAATATGTCAAGTGGGTGAAAACCACAACAATGGAAGTTACGAATCCGTAACACTTCCCCCCCTCAAGAAAGAAAGTTTGAACACAGCGAAAACTTTCTTTGCATGCAAACTCTTTAAACAAACAAAAATAAACTTGCAACCCAAATCATCAATTCCCGTGGGCGACAATACTCAATATTCCCCAAAAATAAATCAACCAAACTTCGAACAACCCATAGAGATTTCCAAAGTTAATTCACTCTGGACAAAGCGTCAACAACGACATTGTCCCTGCCCTTTACATGTTCAATTTCCCAGTTGGACTCCTGCAAAGCCAAACTCCAACTCAGCACCCTATGATTTTTTACTTTTAGTTTATTTTGAATGAAGGTTAAGGGGTGGTGATCACAAATCCAAAGTCAAGCAAATCTACAGCACTTGCTCCGGGAGGCCGAGCTGAGAGCCAGGTTCCATGGTGGTTGGGTGGTGAGGCCTGGAAGTATTCCCTAATTGGACACCTTTAGGAATGTGGAGTTCACGGTTAACCCGTGTAGGAAAGTTCACTACATGGACGCCTTTATGAACGTGGAGTTCAGGGTTAATCCGTGTAGGAATCTTGGCTCGGCTGCTCCGCAGCATTCAGTGCTTCAACTCTTCCGAACTTTCATAATAATCACGGTTGGACCGCTTGTCACTGTAGTCACATGAATAGCGGTCTCCTTCTCAGCCACTACAATGATAATCCTTCCTTCTGGAGCTGCCGTAACTCTGGGAGCCTCCATAATAATATCGATTGCAACCACCATCAAAACTACTACTCCGTTGTCCTCCTCTGTAGCCCCCTCGACACCTATGAAATGCCTTCCCTACTGTTATGGTCCGACCCTCCAACTCCTTGCTATTCAGATCCTTTTCTGCATCTCTGGCGTCCTTTGAGTTTTCAAACGTGACAAAGCCAAACCCTCTTGACTTTTGTGTCTCCCTGTCTTTTATCAGCAGCACTTCCAAAAGTGGTCCATATTTGCTGAAGGCAGACTCCAGAACGTCTTCCTTTGTTTTGAAGTTCAGTCCACCTACAAAGAGCTTGCCAATATTGCCTCCACCCCTGACTTGCGTGTGCTGACACTTAGTTTCAGGGTACTTCCTCTGCTCTTCAGGGCGCTTCCTACTAGGCTTTTCAACAAATATCGGATTACCAGAAACTTGACCACCGGCCAAATCATTCCCGATGACAAAATATACTCCCTCTACAGGAAGAGTGGCTTGTAAACCTACGGTGACCGGTCCTGACACCAAATCAGACTCTAAATGGATGACATGAAGTGGAGCTTTAACACAGCCACCAACCCCCTGTAAACGAACACTAACACCAGTTGCCGTCTTCTCTGACAATGGCAAAATGCCTTCAAGCATCAAAGATTGATGTGCTCCTGTGTCCCTCAATACCCTAACCGGTTTCTGGTTAGTCGAGTCTCCATCCAATGACACAAACCCCTCTGAAATAAATGGTTGGTAACCCTTTTGAGGGCGATTTCTCACATTTGCCATTGCATTCGGAGTTGTACTAGTCTGACTCCGCTCCTGATTTTGCCTTTCCATAGCAAAACATCGGGACATCAAGTGTCCAGGTTTATTGCAAAGAGCGCAAGTAGGCCCGGAGGAGAAACTGGTGGTTTGTCTCGAGCCCCCCGGAGGATAAGTCCATCTTGGAACTGTAGACCTCTGACCCCTAAGAGTCGCGGTATCCAATCTGTCCTCATAGTCATCTCTAGGCCACCCCCCTGAATCTTCGTTCTCCGCACCAGATGTATCATAACTCTCCGTGCGAACTCTAGGCGGGAAGTTAGGTTTATGGAACCTCATCCTGTGTGTTAAGGCATAGTCATCTGCCATGGTTGCTGCCTCATACAACTTTGGTACTTTCCTTTCCTCCAGATGTACTTTAATGTCCTCGTGGACATACTGTTGGAATTCCTCCACCAGGATCAATTGTCGCAATAGTTTGAAGTCTTTCCCAACCCCTTTTGAATCACACCACCGATCAAACATGGTTTCTTTCATTCTGGCGAACTCCACATGGGTCTCACTTTCCCTCTTCCTGGCATTCCGGAATTTTTGTCAGTAAGCTTCAGGGACCAATTCATAGGCTTTGACAATGGTTTTCTTCACTATCTCATAATCTGCACATTGCTCAATCGGTAAAGCCGAATAAATATCTTGAGCTTTACCCACCAGAACACTTGCACTAACATGGTCCAGGACTCCTCCGGCCATTTTAGCATTTGAGCCACTTTCTCAAAGTGTAAAAAAAACTTGGCTACCTCCTTTTCATTGAAGAGTGGAACCAGCCTAACATGTCTGCCAACATCCCAGGTGTTCTGACTCGTTGTCGAACCCGCCGGCATGGATGGTACCTCTCCCCTTTCTCTCATTAACTCCAGCTCCTTGACTTTAATTTCCTGCTGAAGCGCTATTTCACGTTCCCTTAACTCCCTTTCGGCTTTTCTCTCCTCTGCTTTTATCCTTTCCTGGAGTTCTCTTTCCTGTGTTGCTCTTTTTTCCTCGAGTTCTCTTGCAGCTCTCCTTTCCTCTGCTTTTTTTCTCTTCTAACCTTTCTTCGAGTTCTCTTGCAGCTCTCCTTTCCTCTGCTTTTTCTCTTCTAACCTTTCCTGGAGTTCTCTTTCCTTTGCTTTTAACCTTTCCTGGCTCTGCAATTGCATCTCCATTTTTTGGAGCTCCACATTTTCTTGTTATTCTGGTAACCAATCCAAGGCTCCCTCTTTCCATGTTCCTAGTTCCACCATAGATCCTATAACCACTGTCTGCATCTCTGTTTTCTTCATTTTAGCTCGGACCTCCAAGCTAAAATGTTTGGCCAATATCAATAGTTCCGATTTTAGTAACGCTCGGAACTGTGCCTCACTAGGGGTCGCTGCAAACTTCTCTGCATCAAACTCCATGGTGACTATCCGTTAGCACCTGTTAACCTTCACAAAAGAAATTTCAAAAATATATATATATATATCTTTTTTGTTTTTTGAAAAATTTGGGAATGTTGGAAAATATTCCAAAATTGGAAAATTTGGGAATGCTAGGGAATTCTTTCCCAGACGAAATTTAAGGAATTTAATCCACCATCCGAGATTTAGGGAATTTAATCAGCAAAGCCGAGTCCCCAATTTTTCCACAGTACAAACCCCCAATTTCAATCTGGGTCAATCCCAAATGGATGTTTTTAGGGAATTAAATCCCGGATGAAGACCCAATTTCGAGCCCACGAGTCAATTGGACGATCCCCCAATTACTGTTACG
The DNA here is from genome assembly GCF_964187855.1 of Myxine glutinosa. Classification (NCBI taxonomy): domain Eukaryota; kingdom Metazoa; phylum Chordata; class Myxini; order Myxiniformes; family Myxinidae; genus Myxine; species Myxine glutinosa. The sequence continues at coordinate 125,659,003 of NC_136268.1, forward strand.
GGTTCCTCTACGATCTCCTGGTCTCGGTAAATCTCCGAACCCCGAGAGGAGCCCCGACAGAAAAATATGTTACTCTGTGTTAGAAATCAATAGTGAAACCACACCAATGATTATAAATAAACAGATATTGTATTAAAATTCACACACAAGAATAACGGTACAACAAATGGCAATTAAGAGTGCACTCTATATACCTTATCGCTTAGGATGGTAACTCACTGTGCTCCCAGCGAGTGAAAAGGAAAATCCTCAATGTCTCTATAACCTTTTCCAAGGCGAAGGTGATTCGCTCCAGCGGTCGCTAGAACGATATCCAGTCGAAGCCTGAATCTCGCTCTCCAGTTGAGACCCGAATCGCGTACAGATGGCAATGGCAATCGCCCCGCCGAAACTGTACAAAGGCGCCCTCCAGAGGAGCACCTTCACCGCTCACTCCGCAAACCACAACGTAATTGGAGATGAAGCGGTTGCACACACACATCCCCGACAGACGGTAGGATGTTGGGGTAAAGCTGACGCGAAGCAAAACCTTTGTAGGTGTCTGAAGCGCGAGGTTCAAAATGGCCGACGGCTCTTACTTGAGTCGATGCGACTAGGCGAGGATTCGTCAAAATCTCAGCGCCCAAACCTGACTACGCAGATTTCTCAATTCCAGCGATAATTCCTATCGCTGGATGTGCTTTCATGGAACTCAAAACTCCCTCACGACTTTTGGTAGACCACGCTCGCTATGGAGCCTCGACGTCACGCGTCTTCTCCGACTTTGCTCGCCACGCCTCTTCCTCTTCTCTCTCGTCGTCTTCCCGTTCGGTTTCCGGTATCAATTAAAGTTAGCCTTTTTAACTTTAGATAACTGTTCATGAATAATAAACCTTTTGAGAATAATAATAGTACATAATATCAGAAATATGTCAAGTGGGTGAAAACCACAACAACGGAAGTTATGAATCCGTAACACAATGGACTACAAAATGTAAATGTTTCATGATATTTGTTATATTATATCACCTTTATCTATCAATATTGTTGAAATGAAGATCAAATAGCTGTATGTTGAAATATGTTGAAAAAGTCAAAACTTTACATGGGGTGTACTTACTTTTTCACGTGACTGTATATATAAATATATATAAAATCAAAGGTACATATAATGATTTATGGCCTGACAGGACAGCCTGGAGGTACGCACATTACCACTGGGCTGTCCAGCCTGGGTTCAAATGTCGGCCCAGCTATAAACAGTCATCCCAGTGTTCACAGGCCTGGCGAGGCAACAATGTGTGTGCGATCCCTTGGATGGGCATTAAGCTGGTTGCATCGTCTGACAGCATTAATTGGTGGACGTTAAAGATCACGGTGTCTTTCATTAAGAAGAGGTGAGTTCTCGCCAGCACCTCAAACAAATTACTGCCCACATGTTCAGGGGCATTTTATCAGTGTCACAGACACACCTTTGTCATGATGTAACCAGTGGGCTGAAATCAGAATCGAATTTCTGTACAATATGCATTTGTTAATAGCTGTGCATTTGCATTTTACTTTAATGTACCTGCAGCTGCAGGCATCTGCAAAGAATGATATTTTCTCATATGGTGGACTTAATAGAGAGAGAGAGAGAGAGAGAGAGAGAGAGAGAGAGAGAGAGAGAGAGAGAGAGAGAGAGAGAGAGAGAGGGAGGGAGGGAGGGAGGGAGAGAGGGAGAGAGAGAGGGGGGGGGGGGGGGGGAGGGAGGAAGAAAGAGGGAGAGAAAGAGGGGGATGGAGAGGAAGAGAGGGAGGTTATAGCCATACAACAGAACGAGTGTATTTGGAAATAAGGAAGGGGGGCATGTACTGGAGGCTGTGACATGTGGGTTTTGAGAACAATGGGTGGGGGTGTGGGGGGTGGGGTTGGGGGTGTTCGTGTTCAGCACCATTTTTCTTTTTCACCCTGGCCTTGTTGCCTCATATGGAGACCTGGCTTGAACAGCACTGGATTTGTTTATTGCCATTTGGTACAGTTAAGCGATTTCACTGCTGCAACTAAAGCAGATCATGGCTCCTAGAAACCTGTGTCCACTAACATCTTGTTCTCATACACAAAATTTCAATAAATAGAATGCATTACTGAAGGTTTGTGGCATATTCAACTTTTCCACATGACAATTCCTCACCAACAATTTTTTCCTGCCAGAAAACAAGTCACCAGTGGGCTGGAAGCATGGCCTGGGGATACGCACACTCATCGATGAGCTGACTAACCTGGGTTTGAAACTCAAACAAGCTTTAACTGTCATCCTTGTGTTTCGCAGACAGGGTGAGACATCAACGTCCCTCGGATTGACGTGAACAGGAGGACCCATCTTCCAGATCCCACGGTGTCTTTCTCAAAGAGTAGGTGAGCTATCATTGGCATCCCAAACAATTTACATATTACCGCACAAATCATCTTCAGTGGAATGTCAGTCCTAGTAAACCGTACTACCAGGTTATTTCACCTGACTAATTGAATTAAGCACAATAAAGGCATTTAATCTTTAACATCAGTCATATAAATTCTAATTCACATGTTTCATCCACAGCTTGGTGGAGTACTGCTCTCCACTCTGGGCTGGCACTCCTGCCTGTCACTTTGCTCAGATTTATGCCGTAGATACCAAGGCTTTTCTGGATTATTGGAAGCTCCCATGATGAAGCTGAGTCTATGGGCCTATCACTTTCACATCACAGACATGTCGCTTGTCTCTCTGTCTTCTTTGCCTAGTTTCTGTACTTGCACGCTTTCGTCTGCCCTCTGTGCTTGTACCCCCCTCTTCCCAATTTCTCTGCTGGGTGAACATGGTCCACTAGCAACAACCCCCTTCGAGTAAAATTCCAAAAATACAAAATTACTGATCACCTCCACTCATTTATTCCTCTTTTCCCTGTGGAACCACCTTCCTCTTCAATCTTCCAAAAACATCCTCTTCAATCTCATTCTTCCCTCCAGGTCTTCAAGACAGCTGTTCACCACCATCTCAGATCATCCCCCATCCAAAACCTTGATCTTTTTCTGCACCCATTAAACCACCCTCACACTCCATTCAAATATTTTGCTTATGTATCTATCTTATCTTATCCATATTATCCATCCCTTGCGTTCTCTCCTACCCCTCATCGTTACCCGCATCCCTTGTTTGTTCGTCTCCGACTTCCTTCTCCCTCTGCCCTGCTGTTGGCATTTACCCCTTCTCCTTCTACTGTTCCTTTTGTTATTTGGCATCCTGATCTGTTATGTGTTCTAGCTCTTCCATGAGCCTTGACTCTGTATCATTTGCTCAAAATGCATCATCCCAGGTAATTTGAGCAAGGAAGTGATATTTTTGGGAAACAATTGAAAGATTTTCGTCTGATTTGTATATTTCCCATTTTAATAATTTCACTTTTTTAAAACACATGAACACACCCTTCCCTATGCATGGCCTAAGGATGATGCAACACCGGCGTGACGTCTCAGTATCATGTGACTGCAAAGAGGGTGAAAAATAAGAAAAAGATGGTGGGATGACGTGATGGGATGGAAACTTGGAATACATTTGGGTTGTTTTTCAGAAATTAAATTTAAATTAATGCCTTGGTGGACGTTGGTGGAAAATAATGTTTATCCACAAATCGATTCATGATTTATAGCGTGCTGAACTTCTGTAAACTGTTTTTGTAAGGCTCATTTGGCTGTGTCTGGATGGGTTTGAGAACAGAGGAGAAGCAGCCAATACCTGAATCCTATCCAGGTTCCTCCTGATGACTCCATTGTGGCTTATCCAGGTTCCTCCTGATGACATAATTTTTGCCTATTCAGGTTCCTTCTGATGACTCCATTGTGGCCTCTTTAGTTTCCTCCTGATGACTCCATTTTTGCCTATCCAGGTTCCTCCTGATGACTCCATTGTGGCCTCTTTAGTTTCCTCCTGATGACTCCATTTTGGCCTATCCAGGTTCCTCCTGATGACTCCATTTTGGCCTATCCAGGTTCCTTCTGATGACTCCATTGTGGCCTCTTTAGTTTCCTCCTGATGACTCTATTTTGGCCTATCCAGGTTCTTCTTGATGACTGCAATTCTGTATTTTGGTTTTTTATTTGATTACATATGCAAACTATATTGGATTCATAGAATATTTACCCTGCATAGTCAACTTGGTGCAAGCCAACTCTTCTGTTTTTGAAGGTTTTTTTTTTTGATCCAATATGGCTACCAGACCACGTGAGCGATGACATTATAAATCTATATTCTCTAATATAATTGTTGCGTAGATCACGTTCAAGAAATTTCAAACTGATCAGACAAAGCGTTGTCCCTGTCAAATTATGACGTCATAATTAAGGCACCAATGACCTCATTGTTAACAACACTTATTACCCATGCGGAATTCTTTACACTGAGCCACGTTACAATTTTTCCCCATTGAGCAGTTTTGGAGATGTAGAAGTGCAACGTTTTTTTTTTTGGTTTCAAGATGAAGCCTGTACCACATGACCTATGACGTCATAATTATCACTAAAATATTCTACAGGAGGATGCGCTCCTATGGTGAAAATTTAGTGTCCATCAGACCAATAATTACAGAAAGAAAAAAAAATTCATACAGATCGGATCAAGCGTTATACATGTCAAATTATGATGTCATAATGAATGCACCAATGACATCATCATTAACATATCTTATTCCTCATTGGGAGTACTTGGCAATAAGCCAAGAAATTTCAAACTGATCAGACAAAGCGTTGTCCCTGTCAAATTATGACGTCATAATTAAGGCACCAATGACCTCATTGTTAACAACACTTATTACCCATGCGGAATTCTTTACACTGAGCCACGTTACAATTTTTCCCCATTGAGCAGTTTTGGAGATGTAGAAGTGCAACGTTTTTTTTTTTTGTTTCAAGATGAAGCCTGTACCACATGACCTATGACGTCATAATTATCACTAAAATATTCTACAGGAGGATGCGCTCCTATGGTGAAAATTTAGTGTCCATCAGACCAATAATTACAGAAAAAAAAAAAAATTCATACAGATCGGATCAAGCGTTATACATGTCAAATTATGATGTCATAATGAATGCACCAATGACATCATCATTAACATATCTTATTCCTCATTGGGAGTACTTGGCAATAAGCCAAGTTTCAATTTTTTCCATTGAGTGGTTTCGGTGATATAGAGGTGAAACATTTTTCCAAGATGGCGTCCCATAGCACATGGCCTATGACGTCATAATTATGAATCAAAAAAATTCTGCAGGTGGAGCCGCTGCTATGGTGAACATTTCGTGGTCAATTGGACTAACGGTTGCCATGAAAATGAATTGTAAAAATGCAGACACCCATGCCACACATATAGATGCAACCGAATGCCTAATCCTGATTATTGCTTCGCAAGTGCAAGGTAAATATATCGTTTTTGGCCCAATCTCTCATTGGTGAAGAATCGCTTAAAACACCAAACTAGAACAGCACTCGGTAGAAAGCATACCCCTGCCAAGCTGAACGGTTTACGTTTTGTATCCCACTGACAGGCCGGATATCGATCCAGATTTGAACCAAAATGTAATTGGCTTGTTCTTGTCACCTAACCAAGGTGACATCCATGTTGTTTTGTCTTAAGTCGTCCATAACTTTTTGAGATACTATGCTATGTATCGTTTTTGGCCCTATCTCTCCATGGTAAAGGATGACAAAAAAATTATAGTATCTGGATCTGAATCTTCATCAAAATTGAATCAATACTTCCTTATCAAGCACCCAACCTGTCCACCAAGTTTCGTCCGAATCAGTCCATAACTTTTTGAGATACTGTGTTCACAGAAAGAGACAGACAGACAGACAAGAAAGGACATCAGGCCTGACAGGTATGATGAAAATCGAGAGATTCAATAATATTGATTGATTAATTGATTAATTGTGTGATTAAAATAAATACATAATGATCGTAAAATAATTAATTTCTTAATCAATTGGCTAATAGGATACCTACACCACCACTGTTTCATCCGAATCTGTAACTTTTTAAAAATTAAGTAATTAATCAAAAAACTAAATAATTAATCGATTAATTGATTTATTGATTATTCAATAAATCAAAAATACCCTTTACAGCCAAATCACTTGGTCACTGTTGTGTCCAAATATCAGCTTCCTATCTCAAAACGTGCCTGAGATATTTCCTAGATGAGAGAGAAAATAAAGAAGTACTTAATAAATATATAATAATGAATTAATTAATGGATTTATCGATTAATCCCCCCCCCAAAAAATTAGTTTTTGCCAAAGCACTTGTTCACTTTTGTGTCCAAATTTCTGCTTCCCATCTCAAAGCTTGGCTGAGATATCGCCCGGACAAACGAGAACACCTTGACCTTTAATCTTGACCCATATAGACAAAAAAAATTGACAGCATCGCTTTTGTCCTTCAGAATCTTCTCGTAAAGTTTGACGAAGACAGCTGAAAACATTCGCGAATTATCGCACTCACTCACAAACAAACAAACAAACAAACAAGAAGACATCATACAGAGCATGATACTGGAAAAATCCACCCCTCCCTCCCCCCAAGAAAAAAAGGTTGCAATTGATCCAGCAAATTGTCCATTTCATCAAGTTTAAAATTGACGATCTTAATCAAAGCTCGGGTCAATAGGATTAAAAGTAATGATTTTTCGATGAAAATTGATGATTTTGGAAATGTGACCTAGACTTGACCTTTAACCTTTTGAAGTCAAAAATAGTTGGTTTCCCAATTCAGTGAGACACGATGCAAATACTGTTAAATTTTCAAGTTTCTGGGAGTTTGGTCAAGTTTTTCAAGTTTCGAAGGTCAACTCAAATAAATCGAATGAAAATTTATAATTTTCAGATGAAAATTGATGATTTGGGAAATTTGACCTTGAGTTGACCTTTGACCTCAAAACTAGTTAGTTTCCCTATTTAGTGACTCAATGTGCAAATGCTGTTCAATTTTCAAGTCAATCGGATTTAAAATGGCGATTTTAGAAATGTGACCTCCAGATGACCTTTGACCTCAAAATCAATATGCTTCTCAGATATGACGACCTCTACAACTTGGTGAGGGTTCGTGACGATCGGTTTAGAATTGTGACCTGTAGGCCGGTGACAAACAGACAGACAGACAGACAGACAGACAGACAGACAGACAGAAAGACAGAATAACAAACGCAACTGACCAATTTACTTGAAAAATTTTCGATTTTGCAAGTAACAAACATACGGGAAAGACCGACACACAACAAACTGGGGTGAATACATATCCTCCATAATTGGTGGTTGAATTCAGTGACCAGATATGCAAATCCTCTTCACATTTCAAGTTAATCGGATAAAAATTGAGGATTTTAGAAACTTGGCCTATGTTGACCTTTTGTCCTATGTTGACCTCAAAAATACATGGTGGTTCAATTCAGTGACCAGATATGCAAATCCTCTTCAAATTTCAAGTCAATCGGATGAAAATTGAGGATTTTAGAAATTTCACAAAGTTGGTGACCTTTGGCCTATGTTGACCTATCGACCATTTTACCACAAAAATAATAGGCTTCTTGTGACCAACTCTACCATTTGGTGAAGTTTCGTGAAGATCGGTTGAAAATTGTGACCTGTAGGCGACTGACATACAGACATACAGACAAATGGACAGAATAACGCACACGACCAACCAATATACTTGATATACAAACGGGACAGACCGACACACAACAAACTGGGGTGAATACATATCCTCCATCCGAAGGTAATCGATTTGTGATATTTACAAATGAACAAATTGTATTTACAAACAAATTGTCTCAAAAAACTAAATTGTCTGCATATGCCATTGAGTTTGAGTGTGAAGGACGATGCTGTAACAGGAGAGGCTTGTAAGTGGTAAATGAGCCTTCACACCTAAAGGTGAAGGATCGAACCCATGGATCCTGGGATGCCCGTGATCGCAGATAAGTAATTGAGGCGTCACAAGAATGGTTGTGTTGTCTTTAATACAATGATGTGTGCTGTGGAAAGGTAGAGAGGAAAATGGTTTGGGATTGAGAGTTGGGCAAGTGGAAGAGAGAGGATCCGGCAGTGCTTTGGGCATGTGCTGAGTGGTCAGATTGACAGATCAGGAGGTCTCCTTCCTGCACTGTGTTCTTTGGGGTCGGCGCTTTAGGGGCACAATGGCATTTCCTTTAGCTACCGCTGCCTATTGTGTGTGGGTTCGAGAGATAAAGTATATCATGATGTTTCTAGCCCCGAATGCCCGACATCTGTTCACAAGCCGACCTTCACACCCCGCACGCACACATACACACGTACACACTCTCTAACCTTACTTTCACTCTTCATCCTTTACCCAGTACATCTTCTCTTTGCAAATATAAAACAAAAAACATTTAAAAAAATATAAAATACAACACACAACACAACAGGCATTTTAAGGCCATTTTTCCCTGCAAGAGCGGGGTTGTAACCTGTAGGCGACTGACATACATACCACATTAAATACCACATTTTCAACCACATTTCAAATCTGGCCTCCAAAGCCAGTCGCCGACTGGGCATCCTCCGTCGTGCGAAGTCCTTCCTTGGCACACCTGAGCTCCTCATCACGTACAAGGCTTTCATCCGCAGCTCAATGGAATACTGCTCTCCCCTCTGGGCTGGTGCTCCTGCCTCACACCTAGCTCGTCTTCACGCTGTTGAAAGCAAAGCATTCAGAATCATCGGAATCTCCCGCGATGAAGCTAAATCCAAGGGCCTCTCACTCACTCACCGCAGGCAGGTTGGTGGTCTTTCCGTCTTCTACCGACTTCTCTCTGGCCTTGCCCCCCCAGCTCTCTCTGGGCTCTGTCCCGCAAATATTCCTACAGGTCGCACAAGATCTGCCTGCAACCCTCTTATGGTTAAACTGCCAAAATCAAGACTCTCTGCTCACCTTCACTCCTTCATTCCTCTTTTCTCCCACCTCTGGAACAAACTCCCTCACTCTCTTCAATCCCACTCCACCCTCCAGGTCTTTAAAACAGCTGTTCACCACCATCTCTTATCTTCCCCCATCCAAAACCTTGATGTTTTCTATCCCCGATAATTTCACCCCAATTCCACTTTTTGAAATACCAACTTCTGTCCTGGAAGTCCTTGGTGTCCTTGTGTTTTATACTTCTCCCACCCCCCCCCCCTTCCCACGCCTCCTAACCCCAAGCCCTCTCCCTCCCACACATCTCCCTGCTCTTAAATGTTGTGTGCTCTCAAGTGTTTGTGTGCTTACCATTCTCTTGTCTTCCGCTCCCTCTTTTTATATATTTTGTTTGTCTGGTTGATTTGTTTGTGAAGTAAATGTCAGCTCTTTCACGAGCCTCGATTCAGTATACAAAAAAAAAAAAAAAAAAAAAATACAAGCAGACAGACTAACATACAAACAGACCGACAGACAGAACAACGCACAAGACCAACCAATATATTTGAAAAATCTTCGATTTTCGCAAGTAACAAACAGACAGAGGTGACAGAGACAGAGGTTTTATTTTATATAAAAAATATATATAAAATAAAAAACAAAATAAAATATAAAATAAAACAAATTAAACCAGCTCTTCACCACCATCTCTTATCTTCCCCCATCCAAAACCTTGATCTTTTCTACCCCCGTTAATTCACCCAGATCCACTTTTTTGAAATACCGACTTCTTTCCTGGAAGTCTGAGCTGTGTCCATGTGTTTTTTTTACCTCTCCCATCCCCCCCCCCCTTCCCATGCCTCCCCCCAAGCCATCTCCCTCCCACAGATCTCCCGATGTCCCTGATCTCCATCTTGTGATCAATGTTAGCTCTTACATGAGCCTCGATCTTGTATACAACCCCCCCCCCCAAAAAAAACCCCCCCTCCCTTCCCCATATTGTCCTAAGCTCAATAATACTCAATCCGAAACGGCTTTGATAGTGACAAAGCCACAATTGTGATGGAAATGAAATGTAATATTGATATTGACCTAAAGCTTCCAGTTTAGGAAAGTAAATTTGATGTGAGTTGATTAAATTGACGACACTTTAACAAATCTCTACAAGAATGAAAAATAACGTTTCTGAAGATATGAAGTTATTCTGACCTCGCTAGTTTGATGGTTTCGGAGGATCCACTCTGGGTCTCGTACTCCGAGTACGAGAGCGAGGCTGGTGGTTCGAACCCTGGTCGATTCATATCAAAAAGTTTTAAAACTATATAGTTCATAAAACACGTTACCCTGCGCAGTTTTCAAATGTAGACTTCAATTAAAATGAAATATTTATTTTAAAGATCGTTTAAAAAAATATTCCGGAGATTTAGCGCTAAATTGAAGCAGTCGAACATGCACCACCTTGGTCTACTTGGTAAATAACATTGACTGCAAAACTGGAGGTCATTGGAGGTGCCAAGAAGGCAATGTGTGTTCTACAGTGTTCAAGTATATAATTCAATTTAAATAAAATAAAGATTGTAAAGTCGTATATATAAATTAATTCCAGAATTCACAATTTACGCAGTGTCTTTTACACCAACTTATTTAACACATTACATTAGAACTTTATGTCTGTTGTTTGTGTCCTTTATGACGTCCTTAAAAACAGTAAGTTTCCTGTTTGAAATGGTTTTCCATTTTGGTCCACTGCCAGACAGGTAGACAGAGTAACATTTTTTTTATCTCACTCCTCCGTGCATGCGCGATTGGGCCAAATTCAGAGCCAAACTAGAAGAGCACTCGGTTGAGCACATACCTTCGCCAACCTGAACAGTTGACGCTTTGTTTCCCACTGATAGGTTGGAGCTGGACTCAGACCTGAGCAAAAATCTAATCGGTTTATTCTTGTCGCCAACCCAACCGGTCCACCAAGTTTTTTCATAACTGGTCCACAACTTCTCCATATCTTCTATGTATCGTTTTTGGCCCTATCACTCAATGGTGAAGAATCACTAATTGGTAATTCAAAAAAATCACCTATCAGGATCCAAATCCGGAACTTCACCAAAATCTAATCATTTCGTCCATGTCATATATCCAACCTGTCCACCAAATTTTGTCAGAATCCCTCCGCAACTTTTTGAGATCGATATCCTGTTCACAAACAAACAGATGGACAGACAGTGTGAATAAATTACCTGCATCCACCTTCGGTGAATAACTGTTCAACTAAAACTGCAGGTTAGTTTTCCGATTTGTGTTCAAAATATAACATTAGATTTAAATGAAGTTGTTCCTCGATCGTAAACTGATCATAAACTCGATCATAAAAATGCTGATATTCGGCATTTAAAATAGGATGGAGCGTGAACAAACAACCAGAGGTTGATGGGCTTATGGGCCTTTCCGACATTGTAGTTCCTTGTAAGGGAACTCTTATTGTCAGGATTAATTACATAGCCTATTATAATAATTGTAGATGTTCCTTACAAAGAACCTCAAATAATATAACCATTACGTCCACCAATGAGTCGAGTCTGGTTGTACTGTATTACACCAATGATGGACAATTTAATTTTAGCCAATTGGATGTAACATAGGTAGGTCGTTTTCGCTTGATTTTTAAGAGTTTAAAGTGATACTGTGGAGGTATTTACGGGGGCCGGAAATGGAAGGATACAACTTTGAAATGTGATAACCTCCTTGGATTGTGTGGCTCAGCACAGGAAACTTCCTTTGAGCCAAACCGCATTTTTAATGTGTGCACTTCTTGTTTTGCTGCAGTTCATTCCCATAGCACAATTCAGATCTACTTCCTAATGAGTTTGTAAAATTTCTTTTCTGAAATGTGCTTTTCAGCGGAATAATCTTAACGATCGATTTTACACAATGTCCCTTTGTTCTCGCTCGCCCTGTCCTTTCTTTTCAACCGGATCCCCTAGCATTGCAGTCCGAGCCTGGGGGAAACTTTCTGCTGATATGGAGTTGTTCGCAATGTCCAATTTTGAACTGGCTTCTGTTAAATTGCAAAACCGTTTTACGGTGATGCAATATTTAGTTACATACATTAGAAATCTACCATATAAAACACAATAGCAGTTTATGTGTTTGTACAGATGTCCGTCCCCCTCGATAAGTGTATGTTTTAAAGTCCAATCTTTCAACACGAATGTGTGTTCACTATGGTCTATTTTTGGAAACATTTTCCATAAGAGTAAGTATATCTCTTCTATTGGAAATGTAGACGGTGGCTTGCAAACCGAGCCTCAAGGGCGGTGTACAGAACCGTTTTTTTTAAATAACAATAAATACAAGACGCAGGGAGGTGAAGTTCGCTGATCGCGATGTGCAACGTGCACACAGTAAAACGAGTGTTCATTTACATCTGTAGGATGTCTAATAAATAAAGAAGGTATAAGCACACCTGCCACAAGGCCGAGGATTCAGGCGTTAGCACACTCACGAGGCTGCACCTTCAAATAAACTGTTCTGACCCGTCGTTTTTGACGGGCATTTTACTAGTTATTGAATAAGTACCAAAAGCTTTCTCCAGTACTACTACTACTACTACTACTACTACTACTACTACTACTACTACTACTACTACTACTACTACTACTACTACTACTACTCTTCATTATTGGCTCCAATTATTCCCACTTTCTCCTAAGGCCGCCCAGGCAATATTTTAGTCCAAAATGCCAAGGAAGGAACCGACTAGCTAGGCTTGACGTTTGACTTCAGTCAATTTGAGCAGATATTTAGCAATTGTTCAGGATACTGTCGATAACTCACATACTCTTCGCGAAGGACACCAACCAATGCTAGCGGGCGGGAGCCTCAGAATAACGTTCATCTGAAGGATGGTGCACACACACATTGATGCCTCGCCTGGCTTGCAAAACAGCAGGAAGACGGTTCATATAGCTGGACCAGGATTCAAACCCAGGCTAGACAGCTCAAAGCTAAGTTGTGGCTTCTCCACCAATCTTTTGGATGTAGTTTACACGAGTGCATTATCAGGTACATACAACATATCTTATGGAATATGGCCATCTGGAATATCGAATGGATGCAGTCTAACCCTAACCCTAACCCTAACCCTAACCCTAACTCTAACAACTCGGTTGGGTGTGGACATCAATTAATCTGACAACAACCCTTAAATGGAATATAATTATGAGTCTTAGCAGAAGAGGCATTTCAAAAGCATGTGTAAGATGGCCATTTAAAGAAGTCTCGTCATTCTTTCACTTTGGCTTTTGAGTTTGCCTGGTATTAAAGATGTTGATGCCAACTTTTCTAGCAGTATTCCTTTTAGTCTCAGTTAACCTTACCTGTGCTTTTAGCAAAAAATTTTGTTTGGCCAAATCCCATCGCAAAGTTATGGTAAATATAATTAATACATACATGGACATTACTTGCTGGCTGGCAGTTGCTGGTTGTGAATGAGTGTTGTTGACCATTTTGCACTTCTTTGTTTCACGCCATTCAAGGAGAGGCCTTCGCCAGTCTTACCCCACGAGAGAGATCTTTTCCGCCAAAATCCCCCGCCTTGGCACCCACGTGCAGTCGCCTGGGCACGATTCCACCGTCCAGCCTCATTTCCCTGCCTCTTGGTAGGTTCATCGGTGTTGCCTTTTTTGGACAACACACCACATCTGTATCCGTCTGTTTGTCTGTCAAAATGAAACAAAAGTTTGAACCAAGTGAAGCTTTAAATATTATTATTATTTATTTATTTTCATTATTAATCGTTTATTTATTTTCTTTTTCATCTGGGCAATATCTCAGGCACCTTTTGAGCTAGGAAGCTGATATTTGGACATGACAATGACCAAGTGATTTGGCTGTAAAGGGTATTTTTGATTTATTGATTAATCAATTAATCAATTAATTAATTTATTGTTTAATAAATTAATTGTTTAATTTTTTATTGATGACTTGTTTAAATTTCTAAAAGTTACATCTTCGGATGAAGCACCAGTGGTTTAGTTAAGCTATTAGCCAATTGATTAAGAAAATATTTTACGATAATCTTTTATTGATTTTAATTGTGCAATTAATCAATCAATTATATTGCACACTTCTCCCTCCCAATACAGTCTATATGAGCTGCACTGCGGTATTGCCGGGTGCCAGAGGCGCCCCGGCAATGCCGCGCTGGAGGATATTTAAAGTCAAAAAGTCAAACTGACACATAAAACACAAAATAAGGGGAGCGGTAGACAAGATGGGGAGAGAGGGGGAAGGAACAAACACAACATTTGAGAGCAAGGACATCGAGAGATCTGTGGGAGGGAGAGGGCTTGGGGGAAAGGGAGGTCGGAGAGGTATAAAACATATGGACACTGCAAGGACTTCCAGGAAAGAAGTTGGAGTTTCAAAATGTGGATCTGAGGTGAATTAGCGGGGGTAGAAAAGATCAAAGTTTTGGATGGGGGAAGATAAGAGATGGTGGTGAACAGCTGTTTTAAAGACCTGGAGGGAGAGGTGGGATTGAAGAGAGTGAGGGAGTTTGTTCCAGAGGCGGGAGAAAAGAGAAATGAAAGAGTGAAGGTGAGCAGAGAGCCTTGATTTTGGCAGTTTAACCATAAGAGGGTTGCTGGCAGATCTTGTGCGACCTGTAGGAATATTTGGGGGACAGAGCCCAGAGAGAGCTGGGGGGGCAAGGCCAGAGAGGAGTCGGTAGAAGACAGAAAGACCACCAACCTGCCTGCGGTGAGTGAGTGAAAGGCCCTCGGAGTTAGCTTCATCGCAAGAGATTCCAATGATTCTGAAAGCTTTGGTTTCAACAGCGTGAAGCCGAGCAAGGTGTGAGGCAGGAGCACCGGCCCAGAGGGGGGAACAGTATTCCATTGAGCTGCGGATGAAAGCCTTGTATGTGGTGAGGAGCTCAAGTGTGCCAAGGAAGGACTTCACACGATGGAGGATGCCCAGTCGGCGACTGGCTTTGGAGACCAGATTGGAAATGTGGTTTTCCCAGGAAAGATCATGGTAGCTAGTGAGACCCAAAAGCTTGAGCGACAGAACTTCTTGGAGAGGATTGTTGAGAAAGTGGATGGGAGGATTTTCCAGTCGGTCTTTTCGGAGAGACATAGCAAGAGTGTGAGATTTGTCAGGATTGAAAGACATGTTCCTCTTGTTTGACCAGTCTGTGAATTTGTCCAGGTTTGCAGAGAGTGAGAAGGCTGCAGACTGCCGATCTGAGGGATGAGGAATGGAGCGGCAGAGAGTGGAGTCATCAGCAAAGAGATAGAGAGGATTTTCCAGAGAGTCGGAGAGATCATTGATGAAGACCAGAAAAAGCACAGGGCCCAGAAACACCCATCTTCCTCTGTGATCTCTGAAAATCTCTGTGATCTGATCATCTCTGTGATCATCTGATCATCTCTGTGATCTGAGGAAATCTGTGATCCCAGATTCAAATACCATATATTGTGTTCATCTCTCAATGGGCCACTGATCTGAGCAGGATCTATATGTGCACAGATGTGAAATAAATTCGGTTGAGTTCGTTTATTCCTGATACGTGAAACACCATGTGACCCATGCCTACTGAAAACAGACGCTTTGGAACGCCGGCCGCATTTTCCATTCAATCATCATGTAACTTTGTTACCTCCGCCACTAAAGGTGGATGGAGGTTACGTTTTCACCTCTGTCTGTTTGTTACTTGCGAAAATCGAAGATTTATCAAATATATTGGTTGGTCTTGTGCGTTATTTTGTCTGTCGGTCTGTTTGTATGTATGTCAGTCGCCTACAGGTTACAATTTTCAACCAATCTTCACGAAACTTCCGCAAATGGTAGAGCTGGTCACAAATGGTAGAGTTGGTCATAAGCAAGAAGCCTATTGTTTTTGGGGCCAAAAGCTCAATTGGTCAATATAGGCCAAAGGTCACCAACTTTGTCGAATTTCTAAAATCCTCAATTTTAATCTGATTGACTTGAAATTGGAAGATAATTTGCATACCAGGTCACTGAATTCAACCACCAAGTATATTTGAGGTCAACATCGGCCAAAAGGTCAACATAGGCTAAGTTTATAACATCCTCAATTTTTATCCGATTGACTTGAAATTTTAAGAGGATTTGCATATCTGGTCACTGAATTCAACCACCAAGTATTTTTGAGGTCAACATAGGCCAAAAGGTCAACATAGGCTAAGTTTATAACATCCTCAATTTTCATCCGATTGACTTGAAATTTTAAGAGGATTTGCATATCTGGTCACTGAATTCAACCACCAAGTATTTTTGAGGTCATCATACGCCAACAATTTATTTTGGGGATTTCGCAAGTATCGTGCTACGCACGACATATTTCTTGTTAGTTTGTCTGAATGTGAACAAGATATCTCAAAAAGTTGTGGACCGATTCGGACAAAATTTGAGAGAGAGGTAGTGTATGTGACACGGACAAAATTATTAGATTTTGGTGAAGATCCGTTTTCGGATCCGGCTAGTAGAATATTTTAATTGATTCTCCACCATTGGGAAATAAGGTCAAAACCGATATATAGCAGGATATCTCAAAAAGTTATGGACGGCTTTGAACGAAACTTGGTGAAAAGTTTTGGTGAGTGACAAAGACTAATATATTCAATTTTGGTGAAGATCTCAATATGGATTCGGATACGAGAATGATTTAATTTTAAAGTGATTCTTCACCATTGAGAGATCGGGTGAAAAGCGATATATAACATGATATTTTAAAACGTTATGGACGAGTTATGACTAAACTTGGTGGACGAGTTGGTTAGGTGAGAAGAACAAGCCGATTAGATTTTGGTTCAGGTCCGAATCCAGATCCTGTCTATCAGTGGGATACAAAACATAAACTGTTCAACCTGGCGGAGGTATGCGCTCCACCGAGTGCCGCTCTAGTTAAATAATTATCAATATGTAGGTGCTCCTATGTCGAAAGTTTTGTGCCAATCAATCAAGCGGTTTCTCGTATCCGAATCCATAGAACAGAAGATTTGAATATGGATTCGGATACGATAGTTGTTTAATTTTAAAGTGATTCTCCACCATTGAGAGATCGGGTGAAAAACGATTATACAACATGATAAAAAAAAGTTATGGACAGGTTATGACTAAACTTGGTGGACGGTTGGTTAGGTGACAAGAACAAGCCGATTAGATTTTGGTTTAGGCCCGAATCCAGATCCGGCCTATCAGTGGGATGCAAAACATAAGCTGTTCATCCTGGCGGAGGTATGCACTCTACCGAGTGCCGTTCTAGTTATATAATTATCAATGGTTAGGTGCTCCTATGTCGAAAGTTTTGTGCCAATCAATCAAGCGGTTGTGGAGAAAACAAATTTAAAAGCGAATAAAGGTGAAAAAGTGAGGGCCTCGTCCGACAGTCCACAACATGCTCAAGGATGGTGGTGGACGTCTATTACATTAATAACTTTAAAAAAAGAAAAATACTTCTTAATTGACTATTGATCTATTACTAAAAGGAGTAGTGTGTGTGTCTCTGTGTGTGCAAGTTGCTGTTGTCGTCCGTTATCTCCATGTATGGGAGGATTTCAGTAGGTGGAACGTCGTAAAGGGCAGTTTTCGTGGTAAAGGAGATGTTATCAGACCAGGTGAGTTTAACATCAATGATGACTTCTAAAAATTTAGCGGAATGAACCTCAGTAATGGGGATATTAATGTTGAATTGGAGTATGTAATTGTAGTATTAAAGCGCGGCGTTACGCGCGCTGCTTGTGAGCAAGGAGGAAGCGGACAAGCGGTAACATATAAATGTCTTTATTGTAAGACTACACTGTAACACTGAACTCCTCCGGGCTGGTCGCCCGGTGTATATCATGAGGCCACGCCTACCCCTCGGGCGTGGCCACCGCCCACTTCGTGCGTGGAATGATGTCACCACGCCAGTGGGCTTTTGTGTCCGCCACACGCGCCCCCCCAGAATTCCCGCGCACCTGGAGGGCCAGTTTGCGGGGCAGACGAATGACCCGGCCGAAGCGCCCCCTGGCGATCGGCGGCGTCCGGGGTGCAGGGATACCAGGTGGGATGCCCCTGGCTGCCCCTGGGATGGGTGCAGGACCGGGGGGCGCCGTGGCGGTGGGTGCCCGTGGCATGCCGTTGGCACCGGGGCGAACCTCTGGGCAGTCTCTTGCAG
The DNA here is from genome assembly GCF_964187855.1 of Myxine glutinosa. Taxonomy (NCBI): domain Eukaryota; kingdom Metazoa; phylum Chordata; class Myxini; order Myxiniformes; family Myxinidae; genus Myxine; species Myxine glutinosa. The sequence goes on from NC_136268.1 coordinate 125,677,093, forward strand.
AGCGGAGCGCTGCTGTGCCGCGGACCATGGTGCCGTGGAGTCGGGGAGGAACTCGCCCGGCACCCGCAGCGGTTGCCCGAAGACCAACTCCGCCGCGGATGCGCACAGGTCCTCCTTGGGCGCCGTCCGGAGGCCCAGCAGGACCCAGGGGAGCCTGTCGACCCAGCCGCCGTCGCGGAGGGTGGCCCGGAGCGCGGCCTTCAATGAGCGGTGAAATCGCTCACACAGGCCGTTAGCCTGGGGGTGGTAGGCCGTGGTTCGGTGCAGCCGGACCCCGAGCCCCTGCGCAACCGCCCCCCAGAGCTCCGAGGTGAACTGGGGGCCGCGGTCGGATGAGATGTCTGAGGGGGCGCCGAACCGGGCGACCCAGGTGGCGATGAAAGCCTGCGCGACATCGGCCGCCGTTGTCGACGCCAAGGGCACGGCCTCCGGCCACCGGGTGGTGCGGTCCACCATGGTGAGGATGTAGGTGAAACCCCGCGAGGGGGGCAGAGGTCCCACCAGGTCCACGTGGACGTGGTCAAACCGGCGTTCCGGCACCGTGAACGGGGCCAATGGGGCCTGGGTGTGCCGGTGCACCTTGGCGCGCTGGCACGCGAGGCACGTCCTGGCCCAGCCGCGGACGGCCTTCCGGAGGCCATGCCAGACGAACTTGTCGGCGATCAGCCTTTGGGAGGCCCTCGCGCCCGGGTGGGACAGGCCGTGGATGGCGTCAAACACCTGGCGCTGCCAGCCCGCGGGCACAATGGGGCGAGGACGCCCGAGGGAGACGTCGCACAAGAGGGCCGCGCCCGCGCCGTCGAACGGCACCTCGGTGACGCGGAGGCCCGTGACGGCGGTCCGCAAGGCCTGGACGTCGGGGTCAGCGGCCTGGTCCGCTGCCATCCGGGCATAGTCGATGCCGAGGTGGACTGCGTGGGCGACGGCCCGGGAAAGGCAATCCGCAACCGGGTTGTCCTTCCCCGCGACGTGCTGGATGTCCGTCGTGTACTCGGACACGGCCGAGAGGTGACGCTGCTGCCGGGCCGACCACGGCTCGGTGACCTTGCCCATCGCGAAGATCAGCGGCTTGTGGTCGACGAAGGCAGTGAACGCCCGGCCCTCGAGCAGATGACGGAAGTGCCTGACCGCCAAGTGAAGTCCGAGCAACTCGCGGTCGAAGGTACTGTAACGGCGTTCGGGCGGGCGAAGCTGCCGGCTAAAGAACGCCAGCGGTTGCCAAGCTCCACGCACCCATTGCTCGTGCACCGCGCCCACCGCGTAGTCCGAGGCATCGGTGGTGAGGGCGATCGGTGCATCGGGCGCCGGGTGCGCGAGCATGGTGGCGTTAGCCAAAGCGAGCTTCGCGCCCGTGAACGCCGTGTCCATCTGCTCGGTCCAGGTAACGTCGCCTTTGCCCGGCTTACCTCGGAGAGCTTCGTGCAGGGGGCGCAGGAGCTGGGCGATACGGGGCAGGAACCGATGGTAAAAGTTCACCATGCCCAGGAACTCCTGCAGCCCTCTGATCGTGCGGGGGCGTGGAAACCCCTTCACCGCCTCCACCTTGGCCGGCAGGGGGACGGCTCCGTGCCTGGTGACACGGTGCCCCAGAAAATCGATTGTGGCAGCGCCGAACCGGCACTTTGCGGGGTTCACAATCAGGCCATGCTGGCCCAGGCGTTCGAAGAGCGTGCGGAGGTGGCGTAGGTGCTCTTCGCGGGACGCGCTGGCGACGAGGATATCGTCCAGGTAGACGTAGACAAAATCCAAGTCGCGCAGGACGCTGTCCATCAGTCGCTGGAACGCCTGAGCCGCATTCTTCAGACCGAAGGGCATGCGCAGGAACTCGAAGAGTCCGAATGGCGTGATGACCGCCGTCTTCGGGACGTCCTCCGGCCTGACGGGGACCTGATGGTAGCCGCGTATGAGGTCCACCTTCGAGAAGAAGGACCTGCCCGCCAAACGGGCGGAAAAGTCCTGAATGTGGGGGACGGGGTAGCGGTCCGGAGTCGTGGCGTCATTGAGACGGCGATAGTCCCCGCACGGTCGCCATCCCCCGCCGGGCTTCGGCACGATGTGCAGCGGCGACGCCCAAGCGCTCTCTGAGCGCCGAACGATGCCGAGTCGCTCCAGGGTAGCGAACGCCGCTTTTGCCACCGCCAGCTTCGTCGGCTCGAGGCGGCGTGCCCGGGCGTAGACCGGTGGCCCGACGGTGGGGATGTGATGGGCCACCCCGTGCTTGACGGCCCCCGCCGAGAAGGTGGGCCGCGTGAGGGCCGGGAAGCCGGCGAGGAGGCGGGTGAATGCGTCCGCTGCCGGAAGCGTACAGACCAACGTGGCCGGAACCGAATCGTTCAGCAAGCCGCTTGGCAAGCCGCTCGTTGAGCTGGGCAACGCACATGCGAGCGAGCTGAACGTCTCGGCCTGGACAAGCCGTCTGCGCTTGACGTCGACCAGGAGCCCATTAGCGCACAGGAAGTCCGCACCAAGCAGTGCCATGGGCACGTCGGCGGTGACGAACGTCCATCGGAAAACCTGCCCTCCAAACCGCAGAGAGAGGCAGCGTTTTCCGTACGTACGGATGGGCGTCCCGTTCGCGGCAAGCAGCGCGGGGCCCCCACCCGCGGCGTGCTTGTCTGACATGCCGGCGGGAATGACACTCACCTGTGCTCCCGTGTCGCACAGGTAACGGCGCCCGGAGAAGGTGTCCGTTATGAACAGCAGGCTGCTCGAACGGCCGGCGCTCATCGCCACAATTGAGCGCCGGCCCGGGCGTTTCCCGACCCGTTGAAGGAGCACGGCGGATGACACCGCCGAGCTTCGTGGCCGAACTTGGCGTGGAACCAGCACCAGGTGGTGGAGCTGGAGGAGCGCGGCTGGCTCCGCCAGGCCGGTGGAGTCGACGGGTTTCCCCGCGGTGGCGGTTTTCGCCGCGGCGGTGGGCGGGGCGTGGCGGCGTTCACGAGGTGCGTATCGGCATGCTGCTGAACCACAGCGTGCTGTAGAAGATGATGCTGTGGAACATCAGCGTGCTGTAGAAGATGATGCTGTGGAACATCAGCGTGCTGTAGAAGATGATGCTGTGGAACATCAGCGTGCTGTAGAAGATGATGCTGTGGAACATCAGCGTCGAAGGCCGTGACGGCCACGCCAACGCTCGCCCGCGTGTCCGAAGCGGCGAAGTACTTGTCCGCCTCGGCCGCCAATGCTCGGGGATCCGTTAGCCCGGTCCCGGCCAACGCGAGGCGAACCTGCGCTGGAAGTTGGCGACGGAAAAGCGCCCGGAATAGCGAACCGGGGGCTTCGTCGCCCAACAGTGACAGCATATGGTCCATTCGGACCGACGGGCGCGTCTCACCGAGCTCGGGGAGATCCAGGAGGCGATCGGCCCGTGCGTCGTCCGTGAGGCCGAATGTGGCTAGGAGTAGCCGCTTGAGTGCCTCGTACTTGTGGCCGTCCGGTGGGTGGCGAAGGACGGACACAACTCGAGCGGCCGTGCCGGGCCCGAGGGAGGCGACGACATGGCAGTAGCGCAGGTCGTCGTTGGTGAGGCGCCGAAGCTGAAATTGGGCTTCGGCCTGGACGAACCAGACTTCGGCCTGAGCCTCCCAAAATTCCGGAAGTTTGACGAAGGCGGCCATGGCGATGGCGTCGCGTGTGGAAGGATCGCTCCGGCAGATCCAACGTCGAGGGTCACCAGTAAAGCGCGGCATTACGCGCGCTGCTTGTGAGCAAGGAGGAAGCGGACAAGCGGTAACATATAAATGTCTTTATTGTAAGACTACACTGTAACACTGAACTCCTCCGGGCTGGTCGCCCGGTGTATATCATGAGGCCACGCCTACCCCTCGGGCGTGGCCACCGCCCACTTCGTGCGTGGAATGATGTCACCACGCCAGTGGGCTTTTGTGTCCGCCACAGTATCATCTGGAAACAATACAAATTACAAAAGGGAAGAAGAAGAAGAAGAAGAAGAAGAAGAATTTAAGTCATTAATATACAGTAGAAAAGCAGAGGACCAAGGGTAATAATAATAATTCATTTATTTTGTATAGCGCTTTTCCAGAAGCCCAAAGGCGCTTTGACAGAGTGGAAAACATAATGCATAACAATACATGAAAACAACAATTGCAAAAAGACAAGAATCAAGAAAACAAACAGCAGCGATATACGGCATATATATAAGACAAGAATCAAAAAGACAAGACAAGAATCAATAGGGAAATATTTAAAGCAAAAGGAGGGAGAAGGAGAAGAGATAGTCAGGGGTTAAATGCTGTGGGTTGAATGTTGAATGCAGCGTTGAACAGGTGGGTCTTTAGTGATGTTTTGAATGTGGTGAGTGAGGAGGAGTCTCTGATGGTGTGAGGTAGTGAGTTCCAGAGGGTGGGAGCAGCGATGGAGAAGGCCCTGTCCCCCCAGGATCTGAATTTGGTCCGGATGGAGGGGGTCAGGAGGTTGGTACCAGCAGAGCGGAGGTTGCGGGTGGGAGTGTGTCTGGAGAGGAGGTCAGCCAGGTAGGATGGGGCCAGGTTATGGAGGGCTTTGTATGTCAAGAGGAGGATTTTGTACTGGATTCTCTGGGGGATGGGGAGCCAGTGAAGCTTGTAAAGGACGGGGGTGATGTGGTCACGGGTCCGGGAATGAGTGAGTAGACGGGCAGCGGAGTTCTGAATGTATTGGAGTTTATTGGTGATTTTTGAGGGTGAACCATAGAGGAGGCTATTGCAGTAGTCCAGACGGGAGGTGATGAAGGCGTGGATGAGGGTTTCTGCAGCCGTGGAGGAGAGGGATGAGCGGAGACGGGCAATGTTTTTCAGGTGAAAGAAGGCTGACTTTGTGATCTGTTTAGTGTATTTGTCGAAGGAAAGGGTTTGGTCAAAGATGACGCCAAGATTCCGGATGTGAGGGGAGGTGGATACTGGGATACCGTCGATGTTGAGGGCAAAGTTATGGGTGGATTTTGTGAGCGTTTTTGGGCCAATGATGATTATTTCAGATTTATCACAGTTAAGCTTGAGGAAGTTGATTTGAAGCCAGGATTTTATTTCAGTGATGCAGTTTGTCAGGATAGAGTGGGTGTCGGTGGAGACGGACTTGGTGGAGATGAAAAGCTGGATGTCATCGGCGAAGCAGTGGAATTGGAGACCATGACGGCGGATTAAGTGACCGAGCGGGGACAGGTAAAGGATGAAGAGGAGGGGGCCAAGAACTGAACCTTGGGGGACACCTTGGGGGAGGGGAGCAGTGGGGGATTTGCAGTTATTGATGGAGATGAACTGGCATCTGTCAGAGAGGTATGATTTAATCCAAGAGAGGGCAGTGCCGGTGACGTTAAAGGTGGATTCAAGTCGGGTGAGGAGGATAGTGTGATCGATGGTGTCAAAGGCAGCGCTGAGGTCGAGGAGGACGAGAATGTTGAGGTTGCCAGCGTCAGAGGAGAGGAGAAGGTCGTTGGTGATTTTGAGGAGAGCAGTTTCAGTACTGTGGTTGGAGCGGAATCCGGATTGGAATGTTTCATACAAGTTATTGGCAGAGAGATGATGTTTGAGTTGAGTGGCTACAGCGCGTTCCAAAACTTTTGACAGAAAGGGTAGGTTGGAGATGGGTCTGAAGTTGTTTAGGGTGTCAGGGTTTAGACCAGGTTTTTTTAGAATGGGGGTAACAGCAGCAATTTTGAGGGAAGGTGGGACGATGCCTGTAGACAGGGAGGAGTTTATTGTTGCAATGATAAGTGGAGAGAGAGCAGGGAGGGAGGCTTTGACAAAGCTGGAGGGGATGGGGTCAAGAGTGCAGGTGGCAGTTTTCATTCCTATGAGGAGTTCAGAGAGGTCAGTAGGAGAGATTGGGGAGAACCGAGACAGGGGATGGCAGGACAAGGGGGGGCAGGTGGTTGGAGGGGGAGCGGGTGCGGCGGTGGTCAAGCTGTTGTAGATGTTGTCAATTTTGCGTTGGAAGAAAGAGAGGAAGGAGATGCAGTTGTCTACTGTGAATGACTGGGTGGTGGTGTTCAGGGGGCGGAGGAGTTTGTTTATTGTCGAGAAGAGTGCTTTTGGGTTTCCGGAGCCAGAGTGGATAATTTGAGAGTAGTAGGCAGAGCGGGCGCGGGAGAGGGCATCTTTGTAGTGTTGTATGTGGTCCTTGTAGGCTTGGGAGTGAACTGTGAGACCCGTTTTATTGCGGAGTCTTTCAAGTTGGCGAGCACGAGTTTTCATCAGGTGGTGTTCAGGGGTAAACCAGGGAGCAGAATGGGTGAAAGAAACTGTTTTGGTTTTTACAGGCGCAAGCTGGTCAAGGCAGGAGGAGAGAGTGTGGTTGTAGTAGTCAGTGAGGTCGGAAGGGGTGTGGAGGTCAATGAAGGGAGAAGTGGACATTTTTTCAGAGAGGGTGGATGAGAATGAGGTAGGTGAAAGAGCGTTTAGCTTACGGAAGTTGATTGTGCGATAATGCCTTGGTGTTGGGGCGGGGATGTTGATGGTCAGAGTGATGGCTAAGTGGTCAGAGAGGGTGAGGTCGGAGCCATAGAGATGGTGCAAATTTAATCCAGTGGAGCAGACAAGGTCCAAAATGTGACCACGGATATGGGTAGGAAAGTCGACATGTTGAGTGAGGTTAAAGCAGGTGAGTAAATCAGTGAAGTCAGTGGTTATTGTGGAGTCAGTGGAGTCCATGTGGATATTGAAATCACCAAGGAGGAGGATTGAGGGGGAGAGGGAACATAGCTGGGTCAGAAAGTAGGAGAAGTCAGACAGGAATGATGGGTGTGGTTTGGGAGGGCGGTAGACGACAGCCATGACTGACTGCGTGTGACCAGAGAGTTTTAAAGCCAGGTGTTCAAATGATGGAGCAGATGAGATGGAGATGAGGTTGGTCTTGATGTCTTGACGGTGGATAACGGCAATTCCACCACCTCGGCCCTCCGAGCGTGGTTTATTGACGTAGGAATATCCATTGGGTGTGGTGAGGTTGAGTGTGTAGTAGTCCAGAGGTTGTTGCCAGGTTTCGGTGAGACAGAGAAAGTCCAGTTTGTTATCCAGGATGTATTCGTTCAGGATGAGGCATTTATTGTTGAGGGACCGGGTGTTGAACAGGGTGAGCTTGATGTTGTTTTGAACAGCAGGGATGAATTCAGGTGATTTAGCCAGGGTTTGTAGGCAAGAGGTGCGATCGTGTGGGTTGCTGTGACCAGGTGCGCTGGGACGAAGAGTGAGAGTGCGCTGAGCCGACCAGAGGACGGGGATGGAGTGACCTGATTGCAAATAAACAAACTTGCGACCGGAGCCACGGTGAATGTACCTGGGTCGTCGGAGGAGTCCATTTGATTTGATGGCAGAGATGCATGATGGGGTGGAGCGGGTATTGAGCAGAAGAAGCCTTGCGGCGGAGTACTTCAGAGCCATGCCAGGCAGGAGCGAAGGGACGAGTACGAGGCCAAGGTCGAGGAGGCAAAGCGGCAAACGCAGCGGCAAACGCAGCGGCAAACGACTGCAGCCGCTAATCAAGACCACAGCGGCAAACAAGGCCACAAGGCCACCGGCAAACAAGGCCACGGCCACAATCAACGGGAGCGGGCCTTTCGAATTCCGTATTCCGTACCATCAAAAGCAGATTCCGTTATCCAGCCGGAGAACACGCGGCACGTGCGGGTGTGAAAAGGCAGGACAGGTGTGAGATGTCAGGTCAGAAAGGTAGAAGCAGACCCTGTACATCCATCCAGTCGGAGAAGCGGCGAATATGCAACGCCAGCGTCCTCTCGCAACCGAACCCGGAAGTACAAGGGGTAGAGCCCTTTGGCACATCATGTAGAATTGGTTTCCAGCTGGAATTACACTTGTTAACCGTCGTGAATTGTTGATGTTTACTGAGACAACATGTGAACGACCAGTCCAGACAGATAGATCCTCCAGCTAAAAGTCCTTCCGAATGACGGCGCACATATTGATGACTTGTCCAACCAGTCGATCACAATTACCTTGTACCAAATTATGTTTTGGCAGCTATCCGGTGTGATATTGCACCATTTCATGTTGTATGATTCTTCTGGCCAGATCTGCTAATAAGTTGGCCTGTTTGTTTTTATCCTTCTATATTAAACTGGAGAGTCCATAGAACACCTTGCACTGCGGAGTGTTCAAATATATAATTTCAATTCAAATAAAATAATGATTTTAAAGGTCGTATAAAAAGATTCCGGAATTTACCGCTGTCAGGCAGTGTCTTATACACCACCTTATTTAACATGTGCAAGTACTGCAAAACTAGAGGTTTTTGGAACCAGTAAGAAGGTTATTTGTGTTCTGCAGTGTGAAAGTATAGAATTAAATTGAAATAAAATAAAGATTGTAAAAGACATATAAAAATTAATTCTCGAAGTTTACCGCTATTGACGCAGTATCTATTACATCACCCTATCTAAAACGTTCCATTAGTTATTTGTGCCTGTTTGTATCCTTTATGACATCCTTAAAAACAGTAAGTTTCATGTTTGGAATGATTTTCAATTTTATTTGACTGCCAGACAGGCAGACGGAGTAAAAATATGATCTCACTCCTCTTTGCGCATGTGAGATCAGGACAAATTCTTAGCCAAAGTACTGTTAAACTGCAGGTTTGTAGTCTGATTCATGTTATATTTGTGTTCAAAATATAACATTAAATTGAAATTAAGTTCCTCAATTATAAACTGACGTTTGTAGATGGACGGACGAACAGACAGAAGTGAACCCATTGCTTGACCCCGCTTTTCGCTTCGCATGTGTGGGGTAATAAGGCAATTCTCTGAATGCATGTACAGTCACGTGAAAAAGTAAGTAAAGTGTAAAGTTTGTAAAGTTTTGAACTGTAACAGACCATGTAAAGTTTTGACTTTTTCAACATATTTCAACATACAGCTATTTGATCTTCATTTCAACAATATTGATAGATAAAGGTGATATAATATAACAAATATCATGAAACATTTACATATTGCAGTCCATTGTATAATTTAAATAAACATAAATGCAAATTTCGCATGTGGAAAAAGTAAGTACACCCTTGGCTCTAATAGGTGGTATTGCCCCCTTTGGCAGAAACAACCTCAAGTAGGCGTTTCTTAAAACTGTCTACCATTCTCTGACCGACTGGGAGAAATTTTTGCCCACTCCTCCATGCAGAATTCTTTCAGCTGTGCGATGTTTGAGGGGTTTCTTGCATGCACAGCTCGTTTCAAATCCCCCCACAACATCTCGATGGGATTTAGATCCGGGCTTTGACTTGGCCATTCCAGAACCCTCCATTTCTTTCTTTTCAGCCATTCATTGGTGGATTTACTGGTATGTTTAGGGTCATTGTCATGTTGCAAGGTCCACCTTCGGTTGAGCTTCAACTTTCCGACAGATGGCCTCACATTATCCTCAAGCACCCTCTGGTACAATTAAGAATTCATAGTGGTTTCTATGATGGTGAGCTGCCCAGGCCCTGATGCAGCAAAGCTGCCCCAAACCATAATATTTCCACCACCATGCTTTACAGTTGGTATCAGGTTCTTGTGGTCAAATGCTGTCTTTGGTTTTCGCAAAACATGTCTTTTGGTACTGTGGCCAAATAGCTCTACCTTTGACTTATCTGTCCAGAGCACATTGTTCCAGAAGTGCTGGTCTTTGCCGAGGTGTTCATTGGCAAACTTTAGTCTTGCCCTGATGTTCTTTGTGGACAGCAAAGGTTTCCACTTGGCACACCTCCCATGTAGATCAAATTTGTGCAGCCTCCTTCTAATGGTAGACTCGTGCACTTTGACATCAACAGTGGCAAGAGCTACCTGTAGGTCTCGTGATGACATTCTGGAGTTCTTAGAGACTTCTTTCAGCATCTTGCGGTCTGCTCTCGGGCTGAACTTGCTGGGGCGGCCTGGCCTGAACAAGTTGGCAGTTGTTTGGAATCTTCTCCACTTGTAGATGATCTTGCGGACAGTCGGATGATTGATTTCAAATTGTTTGGAGATCTTTTTAAATCCCTTCCCAGACTCGTAGGCATCTATAACCTTCTTTTTGAAGGCCTCAGATAGCTCTTTTGATCTCGGCATGGTGACGCCGCACACTTAAACAACAAAGAGCAAACCAAACTAAATATCTGAGGTTTAAATAAGACAGGTTCCCCCAATGGCCTCTCTAATGATGTTCTAATCATTTGCACCTGAGCTGGTGCACCTGATTCTAATTTTAGGTATTTGAAGTAGTGATAAATGTAGGGGTGTACTTACTTTTTCCACATGCGAAATTTGCATTTATGTTTATTTAAATTATACAATGGACTACAAAATGTAAATGTTTCATGATATTTGTTATATTATATCACCTTTATCGATCAATATTGTTGAAATGAAGATCAAATAGCTGTATGTTGAAATATGTTGAAAAAGACAAAACTTTACATGGGGTGTCCTTACTTTTTCACGTGACTGTATGTATGTATGTATGTATGCACATCTGAAAATCATAGAAAAAACCAAGGCTGGCCCAATCTCCAGTAAATTCTGCATACATGTTGGTGGTACCCAGGGTCAGGTCATGGGCACAAATTACCCTTTTTGTGGGGTTCTAAGGGAAGGGGCATCAATGTGTATGCTGCCCCTGGGATGGACATTAAACTGGGCGACACCGCTGCTAGCATTAGTAGGTGGATGATGAAAATCCATCGGTGTTCTTTGTGAAGAGTAGGCAATCTATCTCCGGCACCTTGAACAAATGACAAATTCCTGCTGTAACCTACAGAGTGCACTGTATTACCAACACAGCAGTGTCATCAATCACCATCAAATCATGCTACCCACAGCCATGTGCTGCATATGAGAGAAGAAGAAGACGAGTAAATATATTGATGTTTTTATTTTATTTTTTAAAAAGCAAAAAAGTAGACAACATACCTGGAACCATGAGATGCACACACAAAGATACCCTTATATCTAACCAAAAGTTTGTACTTGTTTTTGTGCTTCCACCAGGCAAGTCAAGGAGAGAATGGAGTAAACGACAGAAGAAAAGAGGCCAGAAGGAGGGCTTGTTGGGCAACTGTGTCCTGGAAATTTTTATCTGTACTTTCAATTTTTTTCAAATAGGTTTTGAGCCTCATGGAGAGGAGTATAATGAGGGCAATGGATCAACGGGCAAAATAGGGCGAAGGGAAAACAGTGGGTTGACAATAAAAGGATGCATCGCAGCACGAGGAGAGGAATTGCAGGAGAAGGGTGGAAACAGAGTCTCAGTGGGTATAGTATAGCTCAGTAGTGGAAATGGGAGAGACCATGAGGTGGTGGTGGGTATCAGATTTGAAATCCTATTTTTCAAAGAATCATGAAAATCTAAACAAAAAGTTTGCATTTAGAGAATCAAGCAGGGCCTACAAGAAGGTTGTTTGTATTTTCGAAAACAAGGTTTGGATAACTCATTTAGAAGAGTTGATTGGCTTTTTGCAAGCAACTTAAAAAGACAAATTGGGCAAAATAATTTGACAACTTATTTTTTCTACTACAACGAAATCACAAATGCCAAGTGATAGTATAACTTGGAAAAAGTAGAAGCTTTGTGACATTAAAGCTTAAACTGTCTTTAATATAAAATTTTCAAAATAAATTAAATAATACAACGTTCAAAATTGGATGCAGAAAGTTAAATAATGAAATCCTCTGAATGCACTTCACAAAATTGGACACTTCCCATCACTGCTTGCTTTGATCTTTTGGGAAGGTAATGCAACTTTAGAGGATTGTGAATCATGCCTGTTACTTTGAACATCGACAGGGGGCCGGTCAGTGAAAGGATCAAACACGAATAGTCGGTCCTGCTGTACATATATCCTGTCTTGTATATCTCAAATATACGAGTCTTCCATTTTGTAGGTTGATGTCATATTGCGATATGGATCATGTACTTATGAAGTATCTCTAAATTGTAAGATATTGTGGGATTTTCGTTTTGCGAAAATAATAACAAGAAAGGACAAGAAAATTGAGTTGTGTGATGTAGCAATATGAAGGAGCTTGGACGTGAGCCGTGCAACTCTAAGATTGCTGCCATGAATTATTCAAAACAGCAGACAAATCCACTACAACATTTGAAAGACCAAGAGGACATGCTTTTGGAGAAATGGTGGGAGAATTTCACTTCAAACATCAAAATGTTGTTTCAAAAATCCGACTTTCCCACCCGGATTTCTGTAAATGGCAAATCTTCCCTTCTGGATTTGGTTATGACCAAATTCCCCGCCAATGTATCTTGCTCTCCCTCTGCTCCAATTGTTTCAACTGATCATGTGTTTTTGAAGGTCTCTAGCTATTCTCGGAGAACAGCCTCAGTGCCGGAGAGTCTCACAGTTCACTGGGGCAAACTGACAGGGACTGAAAGCAGCCATCACACTTCAGGACTGGTCTCCCTTATCTACCACCCTTGATATTGATTCCGCCTCGGAATTCTTCCACAGGAACCTACTCTCTCTTATGCACAGATTCATCCCATCTCATCTTAAGTTATCTTACCCATCCTTCCGCTCTTGATACTCCGAATTATGTGGTGAGGCTGTTGCCTTGAAAAATTTTGCATTCTCCTCCTGGAAGGCAAATCCAACCAAAGGCAACCTCAGATCATTCAACAAAGCATGCAGAGGGTGTCTACTCTCAGAAGATCCAGAAAACAACATCTTTCCAACATCAAGAATGAACTTTCAAACTTCTCCCTCTCCTCTTAAACCTGGTTGGTGCCTTGATAAGTCTGCCATTGGTGTATGCTCTGCTTCCATCCCTTCCCTCTCCACTCATCATAAGGCCGAATGCCTCAATTCTGTGTTTGCTTCCAAATCTTGTGTCCCTGACCCCTCGCTATCCATACTCACCCAACCCAGTCATACCTAACTGCTCCTGGACTCTGTGTCTTTTTCACCTGAGAAGGTGGAGAGGTTTCTGGCAACCCTCGACTATGATTCTGCAACTTTATCAGTTGGAATCAGTTCACTTGTCCTAAAAACCTGCGCTGCTACTCTGGCACTTCCTCCCTCATGGCTTCATCAGAGAGAATGGTTTTGTGGATGGTTTTGTGCAGAAGGCAGGAATACCAGGATCACCAGGGTGCATTGAACACTCGGCAATGGTCTGGTAAATGTTACAGGGGGCAAAGAGGCAAAGGAAGGATGTGGCGGTGGTATGGCTGGATTTGGAGAATGCATATGGGTCAGTGCCGCATGCTTTGATCAGGTATACCATGGATTTCAGATGTCTAACAGTCGACTGATGCAGCAGTAGAGGTACTGGGACGACTGGAAAGGTTGATGCAGTGGGCAAGAATGGGCATTAAAGAAAGAAAGTCGAGAAGTGGTGGATAACATGCACTGGTTTGAGCTGGGAGTGGAGGTGGTTCCATCATTAACGGAGGCCTCTGTGAAGAGTTTGGGAAGATGGTATACAGTGGAGTTGAATGATGTGGGAATGATGAAGGAGGTGAGCAACAAGCTTTTGAGAGGTTTGAAAAGGATTGATGGATGTGGTTTGCCAGGTAAGTTGAAGGTATGGTGTTTGAAGTTTGGATTGATGCCACGAGTATTGTGTCCATTGATGATGTATGATATTGCGATTGGGCATGTAGAGAGGATGGAGGTTGTGGTGAGCGGGTTTGTGAGGAGGTGGTTGGGAGTGCCATGCTGTTTGACGAACATTGCCTTTATGGTCAGGGTGGAAAACTCTGGTTTCACTTGACATCATTAACTGGGGAGTTTAAGGTGGTCAGGGTGTGGGAGTTCATGATGTTGCGGCAGTGGTAAAGAATGCTCTACCAGGGAAGAAGAGAAGTCAGAAGCGGAATGCAAGAGCAGAGGTGGATAATATGGCGGAGCGGTTGCAACAGGAGGAGGTCGTGAGGATGGTACAGCATGGGAAGCATGGCTTGGGGTGGATGAAGCATGAGCGATGGGGAAAGGCACGTGTGAAAGAGAGGAGGAAGATGGTTGAGAGGGAGGTGAGAAGAAAGGAGGAGGGGAGATATGTGAAAGTAGTCGGTCAGGCACAGCAAGGTGCTTGGACTAAGTGTGAAGGTGTGCGGGTGAGGATGTTGAAGTGGCAAGAGCTTTGGAGGATGGAGGCAATATTATTGAGTTTCCTGTTGCGGGCAACGTATAATGTGCTTCCGTCAGCAGTAAATTTGAGATTGTGGGGGTTGTTGCAGGAGGAGAGATGTTATTTGTGTGGAGGTTTGGGAACGGTGCAGCATGCACTGAGTGCATGCTCACTAGCATTGGCAGCAGGACAATACAAGTGGCGACATGAGCAGGTGCTGGTGGTGGTAGTGCAGATGGTGCAACAAGAGGTGCTGAGATTGAGAGAGAGAAGAGTGGAAAAGGAGGCTGATGGGGGAGAGGTGTTGTTTGTCAAAGAGGGCCAAGTGGTAAGAGGTGGAAAGAGGAGGAGGAGGTGGAAAGGAAGAGGGCTGTCAGATGATTGTGATTGGCAGGTGGTGGCATACCTAAAGCCACAATTGGTATTCCCAGAGAAGATTTGTGTGACAAGGTTGCCTCCTGACATTGTTATCTGGTCAGGTGCAACAAGACAGGTCATCTTCAGGGAATTGTCTGTACCTTGGGAAGAGAACATGGAGGAGGTGCACGAGAGGAAGAGAGGAAAGTACAGTGAGCTGGAGGCAGAGTGTCGGGAGAACGGTTGGCGAGTTTCTTGTCAGCCATTTGAGGTGGGGTGTAGAGGGTATATTGGCAATTCCTTTTCTGCTTTTCTTGCTCGGCTTGGAGTGTGTGGGACAGAAAGAAGGAGGATGTGTGACAAGGTGGCCCAGGTTGCCTTGAAAGGCTCACTTTGGAGAACGAGGAGGTTTATGGAGGCACGTCGAATGGTGAAGGTTGAGGTTGTGGGTGGTGGTTCATTTCAGCCTAACGGAGTAGTGACTGATCGTGGAAGAGAAATCGAGATGTGTGAATGGTGTGTGTGTTTGTGTGTGTGTTTGTGTGTTGCAGGAGTGGGTGTGGTTTTACATGAATGTGTTTTTGTTTGAGTGGTGCATATTGTAAGGGTAGATGGTCGGTTGGTTGTGTTTTTTTTGGTGTGTGAGTGAGTGGATGAGGGGCTGTGGATTCTGGGAGTGGAGGCGGTTTTGTTGTTGTAGTCCGTGTTCTCACTGGTTGGGGGTGGGGGTCTGTTCGCATACAGGTGTAGCTGGTGCATGTGGAGGCACATGTGCCCCTGCTGGCCCACATTAGCTGACCGTATCGAGGTTGAAGGGCCGAAACGGGATGATGCTGAGGACCTCGACTGAGGACCCGGTCAGCGAGGCACACTTGTGATCAGGTGTGTTTTGAAATTATATATACAGACTTGGCATTTAATATGGATTATTTTTTTTGAGGGGGTGAACTTACTTTTCAAGATGTCTTATTACCAAAAGTTCATTGGAATTATGTTTAAATTATTCTAGATTTTGTTAATGTGACCTTTAAAAGAAACAAAAACCACATTTGACATTTCGAAACAAATAAATTGATCCTTGAAAGTGATGTCAACTGATATCGAACTCAATTCATGGACAGCACTGTGTTAAACTTCTGTACGTTTTCCAGAAGTATCTCTTTATTTTGCACATTAGCCAAATTTTTTTTAAACAAAAATAAAGTTAAATTACGACTGGGATTACGGACAGTAAAATTACAGTTCAGTACGTTGTGTAACCCCCACGAGCATTCAGGCGAGCACATACACGTTGAGGCATGTTGTTCACGAGATTTGCCAAGGTTTGGACGGGAATCGCTTGCCATGCAGTGACAATAGCCTGCTGCAATTCACGCACAGAGGTCGGCTGCTGGTCCAAGTGGTCGATTTGACGCGTTAATTTTGCCCACAAGTTCTCTATCGGATTCATATCCGGGGACATGGCAGGCCACTCCATAAGCTCTACACCACGGTCAGCAAGAAAGTGTTGGATCATGCGAGCACGATGAGGCCGTGCATTGTCATCTTGGAAGACAAAGTTTCCTCGAAAGGCTGCACGAGCAAATGGAAGCAATGTTTCTTCCAGAATGGCCCTGTACTTGAACTGGTTCAGGTTTCCATTCAGAACAACCAGGTCAGTTTTGCCCCCTGCATGAAAAGCAGCCCAAACGGTCACCCCACCACCTCCAGCTTGGACTCTTGGCACTATACAATCTTTGTTGTAGGCTTCATGCACTTGTCTGCGCACTCGGACGCGGCCATCTTGACGATAGACCAGAAATCTAGACTCGTCACTGAAGATCACGTGATTCCAGTGTCCTGGCTGCCATTGACGGTGCTCTCTGGCCCACTGCAATCGGCGCTGGTGGTGTTGTCTGGTCAGGCATGGCTTTCTCAGGGGATGCCTGGCACGATAGCCTGCTTGAACCAGTCATTGGTTGACTAGCCTTCTGGATACAGGCACATTTGTCAGTTGCTGCCACTCAGCCCTAAGCCGATTAGCTGACTTGGTACGGCCATTGCGGACTAACCGGTGCATCTGGCGATCATCCCTCCTTGTGGTTCTGCGGGGACGTCTTGGCCTCGGTATTGGAGTAGGGACACCCCTCTGAGCATTTCGTTTCAGGATCTTTGACACCTGACCTTGAGTGATGCCATACTGCCGAGCAATAGCACGTTGTTTCATGCCGTAATTTCGTAAAGCCACCACTCCATGACAAACAGCATTGTCGAGTTGACGGACCATCTCCAGAGGAAGCGGCAATAACTTTTGGAGACGTGCAGCAGTTGTTTTCCACTAATACAGAATGCAACAACCCTTGTATACCCGAATGTGAAGCCAATCATCAAATGCACCTGTCCGTACATTTTGCCACGCCACCTGTGATATAATCCTGTTGTTGACTTCTTGCTGCGACAGACAATCAGTGACATGGTTCTTTTAACAAATAAATCACCAAAGTGTAAAAGAAACTCACCAGTTAAGAAAGTAAACCCAAGTCAAGAAAAAAAAATATTCCATATTAAATGCCAAGTCTGTAGATATATGTATATCTATCTTTAAAAAAAAAAGATATATATTTATATATATTGCAACTGAAATGTGCACTACGCACTTCTGGTTCAACATCCCACATCCTCTATTCAAATATTCCATGCCCTATTATGAATTACCGTGCTGGCTCAATATACACAAGTCACCTCAGTCGACATCTTGCTGAGATTAAGCCCAGAATACCTGTGTGTCTGTATGTGTGTGTACTGCCATTTTACAGTCTCTTCATCGCAGATGTGGAAATTAAGAGAGCAACATTAAGATGTTTGAGAGGATGTAGATTGAAATGAAAGGGGGTGGGGCAGATATAACGGTATAATGTGCAATTGTGTGAAAGAAAATGATGTGTGCTGTCGCAGATGAGTGTTGATTTGCCTTTGATGGTGATGAAAATGTAGAATCTTGTCTGGGCTATGGGAAGGCCATAGGGCAGTTCTTGGATGACGTTAGAGCGGCTTTGCTGTTGCTGGTGTGAGAGCCCTGGATGGCTGGTGTGAGAGTCCTGCTTGGCGCCGCTCATCAGTCGGGCAGCACTGATGGAAGCCAGATGGTCGTAATGGCTCCAACCCCAGCCGTACCCAGTCCCCACCTCTCCATCCTTCTTTCCTTGTGCACCCAACTCACATTGTTCATTCTGCTCCCAGTGCACTTTCCCACTCTCACCGATGTTATGCTCAGCACAGATCTTTAAACATGGCTCACAAACCCCGTTTTTAGTTTTACTCAAAATCTGGACCATGTTCTGTTCCTCCATCACCGGTGCACTTGAAGACGACGCATTAAACTTTGTGTTACACAAATTACACAAATTGTGTATCAAAGCAATTGAGGGTTGATCAAAGTTTTTACATTCTACCAACAACAAGATGTAGAAAGCTTCAATAAATAATCATGTAACTGGTTGTAATAAATGTAATAAATAATCACGATAATTAATTTATCTTCCGGTTGTCAGGGGTCGCAGCCACGCTGCCAGCTCTCAATATTCACTCCCTTACAGCAGCCTCTCCCAGCTCCCTGCTTGTGCTTCCACGTTTACTACTCTTCCGGAGAATCCACTGTGGTCGGTCAGTTTTGCCAAGCCATCTGGAATCCAGACAAGTTCCAACCCCCTCAGCTTCAACTATTACAGGTCACAACAGCTCCAGTGCTCTAGGAGTCCAGAGAATAGTTTTCGGCCACCTTATGAATTAAAAAAAAACTTTTTAAAAAGAAATCCTAGTTTTTTGAGCATCAACTGCTGAAATAATTTGTGCGTGTGCTGATAGGTCCATATTAGGTATTGGAGTCCAAAACCTTTCGCTCTATTGGTATAAAATAATAACCTTTTCAGCAACATTAACTATTTTTAAAAATTATTTTCCTGATATGCTCATGCGTCATCTTTACGTTCGTCCAATCCAAAACAAGATTTTCTTTTATAATTATATTATATATACTGTATTGTACTTACATATTGATAAACACTCACCAACACGACTCAAGGGCCTAATGGTAAGACTCTTACCTGAGTTTGGGAGGTCGGTGGTTTGAAACCATGGCCGAGTCATACCAAAGACTTAAAAAAGGTACGTGCTGCTTCCTTGCTTGATGCTCAGCATTTAAAAAGGATAGAGCACCTGACAAACAACCATATGTTGGCAGCCATTGCACAGGCTTGATGGGCCTAATATCATCCTCTTGCATTGAAGTTCCTCGAGAAGAAACCGATTATTATTATTATTATTATTATTATTATTATTATTATTATTACCACTGAGGGTGGGCGGATGTTATGTTTTCACCCATGTTAGTCTGTCTGTGAGCCGGATATCTCAGAATGCTGTGGACTGATTCAGACGAAACTTGGTGGACAGGTTGGGCGTGTGACAAAGACGATCCGGATTCTAGTGAAGATATTGGTGAATCTCCCACGATGAAGCTAACTCCGAGGGCCTTTCACTCGCTCATCACAGGCAGGTTGGTGGTCTTTCTGTCTTCTACCGACTCCTCTCCGGCCTTGCTCCTCCTGCTCTGTCTGTGCTCTGTCCCCCAAATATTCCTTCAGGTCGCACAATATCTGCCAGCAACGCTCTTATGGTTAAACTGCCAAAATCAAGACTCTCTACTCACCTTCACTCTTTCATTCCTATTCTCTCCCGCCTCTGGAACAAACTCCCTCACTCCCTTCAATCCCTCTCCCCCCTTCAGGTCTTTAAAGCAGCTGTTCACCACCATCTCTTATCTTCCCCCATCCAAAACCTTCATCCTTTCTACCCCGGTTAATACACCACAAATCCACCTCTTTCAATCTTCAACTTCATTCCTGAAATTCCTAGTAGTGACAATTTGTTTTATGCCGTGTACCCACTCCTCCCCCCCCCCTCAAGCCCTCTCCCTTACACAGATCTCCCGATGTCCCTGCTCTCTACTGTTGGACTTGTGTGCTTCCCTCTCTCTCCCCATCTTGTCTCCCGCTCCCTTTATTTTATGTTTTATATGTCCGTTTTTGTTTTTTCTGTCTAATGTTTTTCTGTTTCTCTCTTACACAAGCCTCGATCTTGTATACAAAAAAAAAAACTAAATAAAAAAATTCAATTGAGAGATACGGTCAAAAATTATATACTTATCGCACGATATCTCAAAAAGTTGTGGATAAGTTATGACAAAGATAGGTGGATGAGTTGGTTAGGCAACAAGAACAAGCGATTAGATTTTGTTTCAGATTCAGATCCAGATCCGGCCTATTAGTGGGATACAAACCGTAAACTGTGCAGCCTGGCGGAGGTATGTGCTCCACCGAGTGCAGTTTTAATTGCTATTATTATTACTAGTATGGATCAGTTCGCTGCGCTCCCATCACCACACGTCACTACAGAGGCATAGGTTTGTGTTAAATGAGGGTATTGACTGAATTTGGGTTGCTGTGTTTTCATGATTTACATCAATCATAATACAAACATTTATTTTGTACAAATTAATTTGTAATATTAGTAATATTATTTATTTGTATTACTTTCTAATACAAAAAGGTCCAAGTGGTCTAAAGCTCTGAAGTCTAAATTGGCAAGGGTCCAAGCTGGTTTAATGAGTCTAAAGCATCTTGCAGGCCTTTGGAGTCTTGAGGGTCTTCATGGTCTTTAATGGTCTGCTGGGTCTTTTGGGTCCTCTGGGTCTTTGGAATATTTTGGGTCATCAGGGTCTTTTGGGTTTTCAGGGTCTTTTGGATCCTCTGGGTCTTTTGGGTCACCGGGACTTTTACAGTATTTTGGGTCCTCGAGGTCTTTTGGGTATTTTGGGTCCTTGAGGTATTTTGGGTGGGTCCTTTTGGATCCTTGAGTTTTGGATCCTTGAGGCCACTGCCTATGTGTATATATATATATATATATATATATATATTGTTGCGGATATGAGGATTGTTTTTTTTTATTGTGTTGTATTGTATAGTAAATTGTTGTAAATATCACCCTCTGTAAAATGTAATGATTCCTTGTAAATACCTCCGTAGTGTGAAGGTCAAAGGGCGTCTCGGTAGTTATTCCATAAACACCACATTGCAGGACACGATAAAACCCTTGTTCAGTAGCTTATATCTTATTATGTGTCTTAGGGTAAGGCTGTGTCTCCCATTAATTTAAATACTGCATTGCACCAAGTGAAATAAGAGTAGATCCCCTTTCATTTCATTTCAATGGCCAACTGCATTTTGGGCGGTTTTCTTCAACCACCATTGGCCACGAGGCAGGGTTGGGAAAGAAGGGCGGGTCTCCACCTCGTCATAGAGGGGAGGAGTGAGCCAGCCCCGAACAACCAACCGAGCACGAGGGGTTTGGTTTGAGAGGGCGGAGGAAGAGCGTTTGGGGGAGGTTCGCAAAGGTTGAGGGGCGGGGCCTATATAACCCGCCGCTGGATGTCCCCCAAAAAGAGATGGGCTGGAGAGAAGTGAGAGAAAGGCTGAGCTGAGCTGCGTGGAGAGGTACACGAAAAGGAAGGGTCCAAGAGAAAGCCGAGGAGCTTTTACGAAGCAAGCTACACGAGAGATACAGCAGAGGAGTGCAGCCCCGTTTCAACCAGCCGCGTGAAGCCCTGACGGTGTGCGCTGTAAAGCGGTTTACAAGGAGCCGCCGGCCCCCCCGCTTCCCGCCCGGAGTGGACCCGCTCGCTGTGCCCTGTGATCCCACCTGCTCATCCTTTCCAGCCATTCCTGCCTGCAAGTTCCCCATTTTGCCTACGTGAGTTTGTTTTGTTTGTTCTGTCCTGGGTAGTAAACTAAGTCAGTATAAGCTATTAATTTGCACTGTGTCACCTGCGTCTCATGTCCCCTGTAAATAAACGTGACTGCTTTCTTTTTGCTTATGTGTGTAAATAATAATAAACCCAGTTACTCTTCTGTACGTCTTCTTCCTCTTTGCATTCGGTCGCTTTAGAGTTTTCCAGATTGAGTAGCTGTGGCGCGATACGGCCAACGTTTGGGTAAAT
This sequence comes from Myxine glutinosa, assembly GCF_964187855.1. Lineage (NCBI taxonomy): Eukaryota > Metazoa > Chordata > Myxini > Myxiniformes > Myxinidae > Myxine > Myxine glutinosa. The sequence goes on from NC_136268.1 coordinate 125,698,539, forward strand.
CGGGTGAATCGGGGAAGAACAGTTCGGCCGCGGTTATACCTCCGCTCGGTAAAAATAACATCCTAATCCGCGGACCGTAACAAATTGGTAGTCAGGAGTTGGGATTCGAACCTGGGATTAAATTTATTTAGCCCAAATTTTGGAACACCAATTGTGTTATTGACCGTAACAAATTGGTGTCGGGGAGTGAGATACGAGGCCCGAAGCGCGCTTAACGCGCTCATAATTACGAGCTGCTGGAAATTTGTGTTGTAAAGCAAAACCCGAATTTTGAAATCGCGCCATGGCTGGTCAAGGCGACGGGATGCCGGTGGGAGAGATACAGATAGACGGGGTAGAACCGACCCAGGACCTCGGGGAAATGTATGTGGATGAAAGAGAGGAGGAGAACATTGGCAATGTGGTTGAGGGGGTATCAGGCGCACAAAATGGCGCTCTCGCGCACGTGGTTGAGGGGGCCACGGCCGCGGAACCAATGAGCGCGGCCCAAATGCAAGCCTTCATGACCCAATTCATGGTGGAAATGCAGAAAAAAAACGACAGTATGGAACGAATGGAAAACAGAATGAGGGCTAATAGTGAGCGATTGGAGGGCCAAATGGGACAAATGGGGAACCGGATGGAGGCGCAGGGTGAGCAAATGGGGGCAATGAGGGACGAAGCAAGGGCTGATAGTGAGCGAATGAGGGACGAAGCAAGGGCTGATAGTGAGCGAATGAGGGACGAAGTGAGGGCTGATAGTGAGCGATTGTGGGGCGAGATGGCGGGCAAAATGGGAGAAATGGGGGGCAAAATGGGAGAAATGGGGGGCAAAATGGGAGAAATGGGGGAACGGCTAGAAGCTAAATTTGAGGGGTTAGACAACGCGATAAAAGAGGTAAAGAATGGGTTAACGGGGGTGGAAAATAGAATGGCTGCCCAGGAGAATCAGTTAGAATGGGTGAAAAATGGGTTAATGGGGTTAGAAAATAGGATGGAAGACAAATTGCGGGAAATAGGGGAGCAATCCGCCCGGGAAATCGAACAGATGGGGAACCAGATAGAGGAGGTGAAAATCGGGTTAGAAAGTAAATTGGATGCTCAGAGGGATGAATTGGGACAGATGAGGGTGGCATCTACAAAAGAGAGGGAGGAGATGAAAGAGGAGATACGACGAGGTGTAAGTGAGGAGGTCTCGGGGGTACGCGAGGAGGTAAAGCGAGGCGAAAAGCGTATAGAGAAAGAGGTGAGAAATGGGACGGCTAGGTTACAAGGGGGAATAGAAGATCTGACGGAGGGACAAAAAGAACTAACGGAGCAGGTTCAAAGGAACACTGCGGTACTAGGAGGGTTAAAAGCGACACAAAACGACATTAAAAATGACTTAATAGCGACACAGAGGCAATGTCAGATGGTACGTGAGGGACTGACAACGAGGTTGGAAGAGGTGACAGAAGTAATGGAGACGAAGGACCGAAAGGTGAGGACGCACATAGAAACGGTCAAGGTAGCCTTAGAGGACGAACTTGAGGAGACGCACCGGGAAATAAAAGAGGTGAAGCAAAAATTAGAGGAAGTGGAAGAAGAGGTGAGTGAAATTAAGAAGAGACGGACAGAAACTAAGAGAGAAATACAGGAGGAGGTGATGGAATATGTGCAAGGTCAGTGCTCAACTCATAATGGTGTGCTCACTAACCAAATAAAGAATTTGCAGGTGGCGAAGGAGGTGCGGAGACGAGGTGCCAAGGTGAGTGGCGATATACGTGGAAATGTACATGATGTGAGGAAAGCTTCAGTCGGCTTGGGGGTTGATGGGGACCCGGGTGTTCGTGAGAGGCCGTTGGTGAAGTGTGCGACAGGTACGGTGTGCGAAAAAAGAGGTGTGCGAGAATGTCCGACCATGGGGTGTGTGAGGAAAAAGTGCGCGCCGAGGAGTGAGGGTGCTGTCGAGAGTGAGTTGGTTGTTGCGCGTGTGCGACGGGGCACATGGAAGCGCGGAGTGGGGAGTGTTACGGAGGAAGTAACGAGAGAGTGTGCGCGAGAAAGGTGTGTAACGGACAGGTGCGTGAGGAAAGAGTGCGCTGTCGAGAGTAAGGGTGAGTGCGCTGTCAAGAGTGATGGTGAAAGTAGTGCGAGTGACACGGAGCGTGAGTTGGTTGTGACAGGTGAGAGAGGAAGTACACCTGGAATGGAAGGAAGCACACCTGGAATGGTAGAGCGTGTGTGGGAATGCACACTTGAGTTGGTAGTAAGGCACGTGGTTGGGTGTGCGAGTGAGAGCACACCTGTGATTGTCACAGAGGAGGTGACCGAGGAGGGGCACGAAGAGGTGTGTTGGTGAGGTGTGCGAACGACGAATGTGTGCCAAGGTGTTCGGTGGTCAGGTGTGTGACCAAGTCTGTGAGCGAAAGAACGAATGCAATGACGAAGTATGCGGGGTGTACGGGCGGCGTTGGAACACCGAGCTCAGTGAGGGTGAAAGGGGTAGCGTATGCATGTAAGCATGCAGGTGAGGCATCGACGGTAACCGGGGTAGCGGTTAGAACGACATTTAGCCGAATCGGGCCCTCGGTACGCGTCGGGCAGCTTCGCGTGCCGCGAGGACCAGCGGGGATCCGAACCACGGCGGGTTCGAAACGACCGCCGTACGTGATCCACGCTGGGCCGTGTTTGGAACGGCCGCGTCCGTGCTCCGCTAGGCGGAATGGGCAGCCCGATAGGAAGGGTCGTCATGGCGACCCCTTTTTGTTGAGGCGCTCCGGCAGGTCGAGATCGGGCAATTGGATGGCTACGTGCCGAGGGGGTGCGTGGGATCTCGGCCCGGGTAAGCGTCCTTCCCTGCACCGAGTGTCGGACGTATCCAGCCGCCGGCACCAAACAACCCGCATTCATTGCTCGGCTTTACGAAGCCGGCTGTAGACGTGAATTGGCACACCGAGAGGCACTAGTGAGAAGACTGATGATGATAATAGTGATAGTGGTTTTGATCCGAAATTTAGAAAAGTGAATAGAATTGGCAGTAATTGGCAAATTTTTGATTGGTTGGAATTTGGTGTGCAAAACTGATAGTAAGAGATGCCCCATGTGATGGGATGGCCAATGCACCATCCCTCACAGCGGGGGGCAAAGGAGCACTAGTCTTATGGGGTTAATGGCAGTGTAAGCTCGCCGAGGGAGGGTTTGGATAATGTGTAGGGCCCTAGAGATTGACATTAGGTCACGGTAAGGTTAGGTAGCTACATTGGACAGGTAGCTGGGGACATAGAGAGGGTACTTTGGATGATAATGACGTGGTATGTGCTTAGTTTAAAGGGAAGACGGGGAGCACTAAGTTAGCAGGGCAACAGGTAGTTGAGATGATGCCGTGTGAGTGTTGGAGGTGTATTCAAGTGTATTGAGCAGTGTGTAAGGAACAGGTGTGATTGCACAGGTGTGCAACTGAACAGGTGGATGGAGCAGTGTATGGGTGAGAGTGATAGTGATAGTGATGTGAGTTGTGTTGACCAAATGGTCCAGGAAGAGGAGGAGGGTGCAGGTGGCACCAGGTAAGATTGCACAGGTGTGCAACTACAGGTATGAGGAACAGGTGTATGGAATAAATGGTAGTGTGGAGTATTGGAATGGATGGTCGTGGAGTGAGTATGGTGGAAATTGTGGAGTGGAGTGGATGGTGCGAAGGTGTGAATGGGGGAAGAGTGGACCCCCATCACGAATACCCGGGGAGGGTAGTGTAAGTGTTAGGTAGAGGGTATAGGTAAATTGTGGTTGGATATTGGCATCTGTGGTGCGTGGTGGAAGAATGGTATTTGGATGGGTGCATTAGTGTTGTGGAAATGGCTGGGCGTGTTGCCTGTTAGTGTGTGTAGTTGGTTTGGGCACTCCACCACTGTGAGGATGTCGGCCAGGTGAGGCCGCAGGTGGGCTCTGGGAGCCGGTTGTTGTGGATGGGGCCCGAGGATCCGGAGGACGGACCCGGGTAGCCCAGTGCCAGAGGGCACCGAGTGGGGTGACAGAGCCAGGAGGGGCCTTCCCCAGTTAGTTAGGTTAGGGTGAGGAGCTAGGTAAGCTCGGGTGGCATCTGCAGTGGTGGAGGTGTGCAGGTGGGTAGACCTGCTGGGAGAGCTACACGTCACAGCCCAGAAATTGTGCAAGGGCACCGGGAGATGAATCGGGGGAGTGAGACCCCAAATTGAGAAGCACCACAGTTTGGGCAATGGGAATTGGTTTTTAGAACCCATAGTGTAAGTTGGCCAATGGATTGGCAGGGAGAGACCCCGGGTAGTGTAAAGTGTGTTAAAGTCATTTAGAAAGTAGTTAGGATGAAGTCTCCTCCCCACCATCTGCATCCACTCACCTGAGATGACGTACCTCCACACCATGCCATGTTTTAATTATTTTTATGTGCAAATGTTTTGGATTGTGAGACGCATAATGACGTGGGTGTGACATTGTGCTTGATGTTCCATCTCTTCCTTCTTTTGAGGGTTGATGATGAATTGGGTGATGGCAAATTTTGGCTAGAGGGATTGTGGTGACGAATTTGGAATAGGGAAATATGGGGAAGACGTGACAGTAGCGACGGATTGGTAAATGTGTAGATTTTTTGTAAATATGGGGTAAGGGCAAGGGTAGTGTAGGTGACAGGGGGGGTGACGTATGGTAGGGATGAGCTTTCTCACTTCGCCCTCCGTACGCATTTCGCCTTGCATTGCCTTGTTTGATGTGTACCGTTGTGACCTTACCCCTCGCTCATTTGTCTTCCCCCTTTTGTCTCCCACATGACCTGTGCGCCATTGGGCGCCGAGGGGAGCGTGCGTGAGTCGGCCATTGTGCGCCCGAAATTCCCAGAACCAGCTGTCTGCATCGATGCACCACATTATGGACCACATGTCTGTGGCCGAGCACCACTTATGGACCCCATGGGTTGGGGCGTGGCCCCTCTGCTGGAACCGGCCATGAAGGCCCGAAATCTTGCTGGCGGACCTGGGCCACAGGGCACCGATGCTCCACAGGTGAACCACACTAGTCGGCCCTGTGGGCTATAAATAAAATAAATAAAAGGGACACGTTGGGTGCAAGTTTTAATACAAATAGGCCGCCAGCAAAAGAAAATGACAACATCTGGAAGAAATAATATTAGCCAGCAGAGGGAGCCGAAGAGCAAGAGACCACCTGCAGGGTTAGTGGTTGTTGGTTTATTTTGATTATTCATGAACACTGATGAACTGTGGTGACTGCACTGATTGGTGCTTGAGGGTGCTTTGTTGCGTTTTTGGGTGCTTTCATCGTGCATTGATGCAGAGCAGACTGCCTCCCCCCCCCAGAAAGAACAATTACAGGTCCTGGGTTGCGTTTTGTAAATAAAGTAGCGTCAATTGTAAATAATGCTCCCCACCGTCAGTGTGTAGTTTGAAGACCATTCCGCAATTCGGTTAACTGTGGGCGTGAGTCTGTTAGGAAGGGTGCAATGGAGCAGCGGGACACATTTATTTATGTTTTAAAACTGTCGCACTCAGGGTCAGGTTAAAAGTAGAGGGAACTACACCTACGTGTCACACTAAATTAAAGTTGTAGGCCCGGGACGTGCCTAAGAGGAGGAGGGTGTAGTGTTGCGGTTATGAGGATTGTTTTTTGTTATTGTGTTGTATTGTATAGTAAATTGTTGTAAATATCACCCTCTGTAAAATGTAATGATTCCTTGTAAATACCTCCGTAGTGTGAAGGTCAAAGGGCGTCTCGGTAGTTATTCCATAAACACCACATTGCAGGACACGATAAAACCCTTGTTCAGTAGCTTATATCTTATTATGTGTCTTAGGGTAAGGCTGTGTCTCCCATTAATTTAAATACTCCATTGCACCAAGTGAAATAAGCGTAGATCCCCTTTCATTTCATTTCAATGGCCAACTGCATTTTGGGCGGTTTTCTTCAACCACCATTGGCCACGAGGCAGGGTTGGGAAAGAAGGGCGTGTCTCCACCTCGTCATAGAGGGGAGGAGTGAGCCAGCCCCGAACAACCAACCGAGCACGAGGGGTTTGGTTTGAGAGGGCGGAGGAAGAGAGTTTGGGGGAGGTTCACAAAGGTTGAGGGGCAGGGCCTATATAACCCGCCGCGGGGTGTCCCCCAAAAAGAGATGGGCTGGAGAGAAGTGAGAGAAAGGCTGAGCTGAGCTGCGTGGAGAGGTACACGAAAAGGAAGGGTCCAAGAGAAAGCCGAGGAGCTTTTACGAAGCAAGCTACACGAGAGATACAGCAGAGGAGTGCAGCCCCGTTTCAACCAGCCGCGTGAAGCCCTGACGGTGTGCGCTGTAAAGCGGTTTACAAGGAGCCGCCGGCCCCCCCGCTTCCCGCCCGGAGTGGACCCACTCGCTGTGCCCTGTGATCCCACCTGCTCATCCTTTCCAGCCATTCCTGCCTGCAAGTTCCCCATTTTGCCTACGTGAGTTTGTTTTGTTTGTTCTGTCCTGGGTAGTAAACTAAGTCAGTATAAGCTAGTAATTTGCACTGTGTCACCTGGGTCTCATGTCCCCTGTAAATAAACGTGACTGCTTTCTTTTTGCTTATGTGTGTAAATAATAATAAACCCAGTTACTCTTCTGTACGTCTTCTTCCTCTTTGCATTCGGTCGCTTTAGAGTTTTCCAGATTGAGTAGCTGTGGCGCGATACGGCCAACGTTTGGGTAAATCGGGTGAATCGGGGAAGAACAGTTCGGCCGCGGTTATACCTCCGCTCGGTAAAAATAACATCCTAATCCGCGGACCGTAACAATATATATATATATATATATATATATATATATATATATATATATATATATATATACATATATATATATAAATATATATATTCCATGTGTATATATATATATATATATATAATATATATATATATATATATATATATTACATATATATATATGTATATATATATATATATATATATACATATATATATATAAATATATATATTCCATGTGTATATATATATATATATATATATATATATATATATATATATATATATATATATATATATATATATATATATATATATTTATATATATATATATATATATATGTATATATATATATATATATATATATATATATATATATATATATATATATATATATATATATAGACCTGGCATTTAATATGGAATATTTTTTTTTCTTGACTTGGGTTTACTTTCTTAACTCAGTATATCAATCTAGTGAGTTTCTTTTACACTTTGGTGATTTATTTGTTAAAAGAACCATGTCACTGATTGTCTGTCGCAGCAAGAAGTCAACAACAGGATTATATCACAGGTGGCGTGGCAAAATGTACGGACAGGTGCATTTGATGATTGGCTCCACAGTTGGGTATACAAGGGTTGTTGCGTTCTGTATTAGTGGAAAACAACTGCTGCACGTCTCCAAAAGTTATTGCCGCTTCCTCTGGAGATGGTCCGTCAACTCGACAATGCTGTTTGTCATGGGGTGGTGGCTTTACGAAATTACGACATGAAACAGCGTGCTATTGCTCGGCAGTATGGCATCACTCAAGGTCAGGTGTCAAAGATCCTGAAACGAAATGCTCAGAGGGGTGTCCCTACTCCAATACCGAGGCCAGGACGTCCCCGCAGAACCACAAGGAGGGATGATCGCCAGCTGCACCGGTTAGTCCGCAATGGCCGTACCACGTGAGCTAATCGGCTTAGGGCTGAGTGGCAGCAACTGACAAATGTGCCTGTATCCAGAAGGCTAGTCAACCAACGACTGGTTCAAGCAGGCTATCGTGCCAGGCGTCCCTGAGAAAGCCACGCCTGACCAGACAACACCGCCAGCGCCGATTGCAGTGGGCCAGAGAGCACCGTCAATGGCAGCCAGGACACTGGAATCACGTGATCTTCAGTGACAAGTCTAGATTTCTGGTCTATCGTTAAGATGGCCGCGTCCGAGTGCGCAGACAAGTGCATGAAGCCTACAACAAAGATTGTATAGTGCCAAGCGTCCAAGCTGGAGGTGGTGGGGTGACCATTTGGGCTGCTTTTCATGCAGGGGGCAAAACTGACCTGGATGTTCTGAATGGAAACCTCAACCAGTTCAAGCACAGGGCCATTCTGGAAGAAACATTGCTTCCATTTTCTCGTGCAGCCTTTCGAGGAAACTTTGTCTTCCAAGATGACAATGCACGGCCTCATCGTACTCGCATGATCCAACACTTTCTTGCTGACCGTGGTGTAGGGCATATGGAGTGGCCTGCCATGTCACCGGATATGAATCCGATAAAGAACTTGTGGGCAGAATTAACGCGTCAAATCGACCACTTGGACCAGCGGCCGACCACTGTGCGTGAATTGCAGCAGGCTATTGTCTCTGCATGGCAAGCGATTCCTGTCCGAACCTTGGCAAATCTCGTGAACAGCATGCCTCAACGTGTACGTGCTCTCCTGAATGCTTGTGGGGGTTACACGAAGTACTGAACTGTAATTTTACTGTCCGTAATCCCAGTCGTAATTTAACTTTTGTTTTTGTTAAAAAATTTTTTGGCTAATGTGCACAATAAAGAGATACTTCTGGAAAACGTACAGAAGTTTAACACAGTACTGTCCATGAATTGAGTTCGATATCAGTTTACATTACTTTCAAGGATCAATTTATTTGTTTCGAAATGTAAAATGTGGTTTTTGTTTCTCTTAAAGGTCACATTAACAAAATCTAGAATAATTTCAACATAATTCCAATGAACTTTTGGTTCTAAGACATCTTGAAAAGTAAGTTCACCCCCACAAAAAATATATTCCATATTAAATGCCAAGTCTGTATATATATATATATATATTGTGGATCTGCCGCCGGCCTTCTCCCCTTATTAAGGAGGGATTAATCCCCTTGTCTTTACTGACCTGGTGCGACCCGAGACCTATTACGGCCCTTCCGGACAGCGCTATATAGGGTTTCAGGACCAAATTCGCTGTTACCTAAGTACTAGCGCTGCCCTGGAAGCGAGGGAATAAGCCTCGCACGAACCATGTGTGTTGGTGATACGCCAAACGGTTGCGTACACGTGATCCGCGCCATTATAGATGTTGGAACCCGATTCAAGCGGTTCTATTCGTACCACGCTTAGCCAAAAGGAGAAATCACAGGAACGATCGAATCAGAAGGAACAACAGAATTCATTTACACTATACAAGGATTGGTAGAAGGAAAGGGACACAGAGAAAGCCTTATACAGTCTTACTTAATACCCCAGGACAACGGGCCCATCTGACACACACACTCACACGGGGATTGCAGATGGCAGGATGATGTTCTCCAGCGCGTCCAGGGATGGCTCTCGTGCAGCACTCTCCGGTCCCCGGTACGTCCCGTGAAGATGGAGGCAGGAGAAAGCAGAAGCTCCCAGCGTGTCGCCTGAACAATCGGGTTATCTCGGGGCGCACGGTAGAGGGCGGACTTTGGCGCGACTGGCGGTTATTCACTCGCGGTCATGGCCGCGTTCACTCGCGTGGCAGAAATGCACTATCTTCGTTACCGGCGTGTCTGGCTGCGCCCGCGTACATGTACGGCCAATGCCTCTTCCTCTCTCCCCTGGCGCGCATGTTCTATTGTGAGGGTCAAAGTTCAACAACGGCAAGTGATGCAAATTCTCTGGCAAAGTCCTTTCTCCTCAAGTCCTATCGCGCCACTGGTGCAAGTCCTTTTGAGGGCTTTTCGTATGGGCTTATATAGACCCGCCCCGTGAACCTTCTGGAACTCACCAGACTCTCTTCACCACGCCCTCTCATGCCATGCCGCTCGAGCTCTGATTAGCTGGTGGCTCTCACCGCCCCCACTGCTGCCGCGCCGAGCTCAACCCTCCTGCACCTTTCGAGGCCTACCTCATGTTACTCGACTAGTGGACAGCCAAATAGGGCGCGTGATGGATTGCGCCCGTAGAGGTAGAATGGAGGTTGGAGCAAAATGAATGTAGGGCCTATTCTCCTGTCTTTACACAACGCAGGTACTAAGAGGGGAAATGGCCTATTCTTACACATACTAAGACATAACTGTACTACAAATGGGCCTATATGTTGCTCGTGTGACTAACTATGGGGGGGGGGGGCAAACCTTTAACCTTTAATGACTTCAATGTGCCAATCTCAAAACCGCAGCAATATATATATATATATATATATATATATATATATATATATATATATATATATATATATTGTAACGAATTTGAGAAGTGTAACGGTTTTGAGAAGGGTAACGGTTTTGAGAAGTGTAACAATTTTGGAGAAAGTGTAACGAATGTGAAAAGTATGGTTTTGTTGTGTGTAACACCCTCGTAATGTAAATAATGGTCGCAGCCGTCCTCCTAGTTAATTCCATGAAACTTACACACAGGCCACGATATATCTTTTTAAATAGTTTATTTCCTTATTCTATGTAGGCTAAATATGTGTTTCCCACTAGATTGACTCTGCATTGTATCAAACGAAATAAGCGTAGGCCCCTTTCAATTTCCACAATCATCTCCGCTCTCCAAAGTTCCTTTCAAAAGCGGTGCGAGTGGTGTTCAATCCCGCAAGCCGCCATTGCCCATGTGCTCATCTCGGAGAAGAGGGGGGTAGGAGCCGCCAACTCACAGGCGTGGCACGTCGTCATGATCAAAGGAGGAATCGGACAGCCCTAACAGCCAACCAGCACCGCGGTTAGCGACCCGGTAGGCGTGCCCTCGCAGCCGGCGGCTTGATTCCGCCCCGAGTAATAAAAGCGACTGGAAGGGACTGCTTCAGGAGATGACATGAGAGAGGACATGAGAGATGAGCTGTGAGCTGTGAGCTGTGAGCTGTGAGATGAGAGACGCTCTAAACCAAAAAGGAGAGATACTTGGAGAGGAAACAAGCTTTCGAGAGACGCGCTGAGAGGAGGGAGACGGCTCCACCAGAAGGAGAGGAGCAGGTGTGACCGAGCCAGCGCGTGACGTCCACAGCATCAGCAGCGTCGACGCGACCGAGGGTTTTCCCGCCAAAAACGCGAAGAATTGGGAGCTGCTACCTCCAGCCCTGCCGGTTGCAGGGACCTGACCCTGCCTCCCTCTCCAGCAACACACCTCCGCCATTCCTGCCTGCAATTTCCCCCGTGTAAGTGTGAACGTCGTCTGTCCTAATCGTTGTCCTGGGGTTAAGTAAATTGAATAGTATAAGCTAACGATTCACTGTGTGACTGCTTCTTCCATCCATTGCTTGTAAATAACTTTGGTCGCTCCTTCTTTTTGCTTGTGTGTGTATAATAAATCTGTTCTTCCTCCGTACTCTGTCTTCTTCTCTTTTCCTTCTCTTTCGGTCGCTTTAGAGGTTTCCAAATTGAATATCTGTGGTGCGATCTGGTCAACGTTGGGGGAGTCGGGCCAATCGGGGATCCTGTAACGGTCGCGGTTGGACCATCCGCTCGGCCCATCATAACATCTAAACCGCGATCCGTAACAATATATTGTTGCGGATATGAGGATTGAGTTTTTTTGATTGTGTTGTATTGTATAGTAAATGGTTGTGAATTATTGGTTTAGTCTGAGCCCTCCTTGCTCCAGTGTGTATAAAGGTCAAAGGGCGTTCCGGTAGTTAATTCCATAAAGCATACATTGAAGGACACTATAATACCCTTGTTCAGTAGTTTATTTCCTTATTCTGTGTATTAGGTTAAGGCTTTGTCTTTCATTAAAATGACACTCCATTGCACCAAGTGAAATAAGATACACTCCCTTCATTCTTCATTCCCATTCCCAAAACCTCCATTTCCCCTTTCGTCATGGCCAAGCCTCGATTGCCAATATTACATCCCCTCCAAAACCACCATTGAACATGTGCTCGGGTCGGGGAAGAAAGGCGTGCCCGCCCGTCGTCATCAAGGGCGGAGCCAGAGGGTCGCGCGACCAACCAGGGCCGAGGTGAGCACACCAATGAGCGTGTCCTGAAGGCCGGCGGCTTGATCGCCGGAGGCATTATAAAAGCACGCGCGCAAGGTACTGCGTAGGAAGATCCAGATGAGCTTTGAAGAGAGAGAAGGTTCAAGGTCAATTACAAGCAGTTGCGCCAGAGAGGGCAGACGCGTCCTGAGGTGAGCTAGAGAAGCAGCTTTGGCTCCACAAGCAGCGTTGACTCCACCAGGCAGCTTCAACCCGTTACCCTGCGGGAACCAGATAGCGGTGGCATCGGTGGCCGTCGAGGTCCAGCCGACGTCCCGTGCGGGATCAAGCCCGAACCATCTGCCCCAGCTGGAACCTTCCCATTCCTCCTTCCAGCATTCATTCCTGCCATTCCATCCTTCTTGTGTACGTGAGTTTGTTCTGTTTGTTCTGTCCTGGGTATTAATTAAGTCTGTTTAGATAAGCTAGCGATTTTCACTGTGTCTCTAAAATCTTCTGTATATTATTTTCTTATCTTTCCTTCTCCTTGGTTATTTTGAGCCTGTAAATAGTAAATAAATTAGATTCGTATTTCCAACCTTTTTGTCTGCTTCTTCTTCACATCCGTGTCGCCTTAGTGTTTTCCATATTGAATATCTGTGGCGCGATCCAGCCAACGCTCGGGAATCGGGTTAGTCGGGGTAACTGTACGACCGCGGGGCCATCCGCTCGGCAAACACAACATCTTATCCGCGGGCCGTAACAATTGGTGTCTGGGGGTGAGATACGAGGCCCGAACCAAATTTTTAAAACATCTATTAAAAATTTGGTCAAAATTTGGAGCGGCCGAAATTTGTTTTGTTTTACAAAACCCGAATTTTGAAATCGCGCCATGGCTGGTCAAGGCGACGGGATGTCGGTGGGAGAGATAGACGGGGTAGAATCGACCCAGGACCTGGGGGAAATGTATGTGGAGGAGAACAATGAGGAGGTGGTTGAGGAGGTGTCAGGCGCACAAAATGGCGCCCTCGCGCACGTGGTTGAAGATGCACAAAATGGCGGCGCTGCGGCAGCCGAGACCGCAGCACTGGGGAAATTGGACCTCTTCGCGGCGCAGATGATGGGGTATATGAAAAAAATGGGTGAGTGATTGGGAAACCAAATTAAAGAAATAACTGAGGAAATGGTGAGGGACAGAGTCGCATATGAGGTAAGGGAAGCGGAGAGGGACAGAGACCGCAGGTTGGGCGAAAAGGTCCCAGGGGTGCACGACGAGGTAACGCGGGTCGAGAAGCACTGGTTGAGCGAAGCGGAGGAAAGTGCGGGTAAAATGACGGGGGTAGAAATCGCGACACGGGGTTTGGAGCAGCCGGCGACCGCTGAGGTAGAAGAGGGTGTTTTATTAAAGCCAGCGGTCGTTGAGGTGGATAAAGAAAAAGCAGTGCTGGGAATTAAAATTGAAGAGATGACGGAGGTAGCCCGGGAATTGCAGGGAGAAATGGAAAATGTGCAAAGTCCCTGCTCACATCACGATGCTGTGCTTAACCCAAATGGAAGTTTGCAGATGCGCGTGGAGAAAAGGATCCCCCAGGTGAGTCAAGCTGTGTATTGTACAGGGAGATTTTGTAAGAGGATGTTTGGCGACAACATAATTGTCGCGCGATTGGGATCGAGGAAGCACCCGGACGTTGGTGAAGGGTCGCGTGTGAAAAAAAAAGTGTGCGTCAAGGGGTGAGCGTGTTACGAAGCGCGAGTGTGATACCGAGTGCGAGCGAGAATGCACGTCAGGGTGTACGGAGTGTGACACAGGGAGTGAGAGCGATACGGAGTGTACGTCCGAGGGTGAGAGTGACCCGGAGAGTGAGTTGGTGGTGGAGCGGGTGCGAGAATGCACGCTTGGAATGGTTGAGGGTGTGCGAGGAAGCATACCTAAGTTGGTCATGGCGCGGGTGTGGGAGAGCCCATGTGAGCGCGTTAGTGGGTGGATGCCAGAGTGCACGCCCATGGTGAGTGGTACGGAGTACGTACCGAGGGAGAGTGCGCAAGACGGTGCGCGAGGTGTGTTAAAAGAGTGTGCGAACGGTGAGTGTGCACGAGAGGTGTGGTGTGTAACAGGGAGAGCGTTGGTGGAATGTACGGGCGGCGTTGGAGCACCGAGCTCGGTGAGGGTGAAAGGGGTAGCGTATGCGTGTGAGCATGCAGGTGAAGCATCGACGGTAACCGGGTTAGCGGTTAGGGCGACGGATAGCCGATGCGAGCACTCGGGGCGCGGTGTGCTTTGTTGGATGCCAGGCCCGGCGCGGATCGATGCTGCGTCGCTTCTCTTCGAATCGTCGTTGCCGATTCGGGCTTGGCCCCGCCCTGCACGGTCAAGTCCGGGCCTTGTCGGGCGAGGCGACCGGTCCGGTTCAAGGGCGAGTGGGAGGAAGCGGAACGGTGCCCCCTGGTGGGGACGGGGTTCCGACCGGGGGAGATTGAGCCATCGGGCCCGGGACCGCAAGGTACCGTGCCGAGATGGTGCGTGGAATCTCGGCCCGACCAAACCACCTCCCTTGAACCGAAAGCCGGACGGATTCAACCTGCGGGCGACCAAACCATCCAAATTCATTGCTCGGCTTTACGAAGCCGAGTTTAATGATGTCATGACGCACCGAGGCTAGGATATAGCGGACTGTGATGATGATAATACTGACAGTGTTTTTGATCCGAAATTTAGAAAAGTGAAGAGAATTGGCAGAGGATTGGCAAATTTTTGATTTGTTGGATTTGGACAAGCCAAATTGGTAGTGGGAGATGCCCGATGTGGTGGGATGGCCAATCCACCATCCCTCACAACGGGGGCAAAGGAGCACTAGTTATGGGGTTTATGGCAGTGAAAACTAGCCCGGGAGGGTTTGGATAATGTGTAGGGACCTAGCGATGACCTTAGGTAACGTTAAGATTAGTTAGTGACAATGATACCGGTAGTGGGGACGCAGGTAGGTTAGTGTGGATGATAATGACGTGGTATGTGCTTAGTTTAAAGGGAAGACGGGGAGCACTAAGTTAGCAGGGCAACAGGTAGATTAGATGATGCCGTGTGAGTGTTGGAGGTGTATTTAGAAGTGTATTGTGAAAAGTCTGTGAGGAACAGGTGTGATTGCACAGGTGTGCAACTGAACAGGTGTATGGAGCAGTGTTTGAGTGAGTGATAGTGATGAGTATTGTGCTGACCAAATGGTCCAGGAAGGAAGGAGGGTGCAGGTGGCACCAGGTAAGATTGCACAGGTGTGCAACGACAGGTGAATGGAGAATGGTTGTGTGAAATACATGGAGTGTGGAATATATGGAGTATTGGAATGGATGGTTGTGGAGTGAGTATGGTGGAAACTATGGAGTGGAGTGGATGGTGCGAAGGTGTGAATGGGGGAAGAGTGGACCCCCATCACGAATACCCGGGGCGGGGAGTGTAAGTGTTAGGTAGAGGGTACAGGTAAATTGTGGTTGGATATTGGCATCTGTGGTGCGGGTGAAAGAATGGTATTTGGATGGGTGCATTAGTGTTGTGGAAATGGCTGGGCGTGTAGCCTGTTAGTGTGTGTAGTTGGTTTGGGCACTCCAACACTTTGAGGATTTCGGCCAAGTGAGGCCGCAGGTGGGCTCTGGGAGCTGGTAGAGTTGTTGTGGATGGGGCCCGAGGATCCGGAGGATGGACCCGGGTAGCCCAGTGCCAGAGGGCACCGAGGGGTGACAGAGCCAGGAGGGGCCTTCCCCAGTTAGATAGGTTAGGGTGAGGAGCTAGGTAAGCTCGGGTGGCAACTGCAGTGGTGGAGGTGTGCAGGTGGGTAGACCTGCTGGGAGAGCTACACGCCCCAGTCCTGAAATTGTGCAAGGGCACAGGGAGTTGAATCGGGGGAGTGAGACCCCAAATTGAGAAGCACCACAGTTTGGTCAATGGGAATTGGTTTTTAGAACCCATAGTGTAAGATGGCCAATGGATTGGCAGGGAAAGACCCCGGGTAGTGTAAAGTGTGTTAAAGTCATTTAGAGGATAGTTAGGATTGAAGTCTCCTCGCACCATCTGCATCCACTCACCTGAGATGACGTACCTCCACACCATGCCAGGTTGTTTTAATTATTTTTGATGCAAATGTTTTGGATTGTGAGACGCATCATGACGTGGGTGTGACATTGTGCTTGATGTTCCATCTCTTCCTCCTTATGAGGATTGATGATGAATTGGGTGATGGCAAATTTTGGTTCGAGGGATTGTGGGAACGAATTTGGTATAGGGGAAATATGGGGAAGACGTGGCGGTAGCGATGGATTTGTAATGTGTAGATTTTGTACATATGGGGTAAGGGCAAGGGTAGTGTTGGTGACAGGGGGGGGTGACGTATGGTAGGGACGAGCTTTCTCACTTCGCTCTCCGTACATACTTCGCCTTGCATTGCCTTATTGATGTGTACCCTTGTGACCTTACCCCTCGCTCATCTGTCTTCCCCCCTTTGTCTCCCACATGAGGACCTGAGCGCCACTGGGTGCCGAGTGGAGCGTGCGTGAGTCCGCCATTGTGCGCCCGGAACTCCCAGAACCAGCTGTCTGCATCGATGCACCACATTATGGACCACATGTCTGCGGCCGAGCACCACTTATGGACCCCATGGGTTGGGGCATGGCCCCTCTGCTGGAACCGGCCATGAAGGCCCAAAATCTTGCTGGCGGACCTCGATCACAGGGCACCGATGCCCCACAGGTGAACCATACATAGTCGGCCCCTGTGGGCCATAAATAAATACAAATGGACACGTTGGGTGCAAGTTTTATTACAAATAGGCTGCCAGCAAAGGAAGATGACAACACCAGGAAAATAATAATAGCCAGCAGAGGGAGCCGAAGAGCAAGAGACCACCTGCAGGGTTAGGGGTTGTTGATTAATTTTTTTATTGATGAACAGTGATGACTGTGCACCGATTGGTGCTTGAGGGTGTGTTGGTGCGTTTTGGGTGCTTTCATGGTGCGTCGATGCAGAGCAGACTGTCTCCCCCCCAGAAAGAACAATCACAGGTCCTGGGTTACGTTTTGTAAATAAAGTAACGTCAGTGTAAATAATGCTCCCCACCGTCAGTGTATAGTTTGAAGACCATTCCGCAATTCGGTTAGCTGTGGGCGTGAGTCTGTTAGGTAGGGTGCAATGGAGCAGCGGGACATATGTATTTATGTTTTAAAACTGTCGCACTCAGGGTCAGGTTAAATGTAGAGGGAACTACACCTACGTGTCACACTAAATTAAAGTTATAGGCCCGGGATGTGCCTAAGGGGAGGAGGGTGCAGTGTTGCGGATATGAGGATTTAGTTTTTTTGATTGTGTTGTATTGTATAGTCAATGGTTGTGAATTATTGGTTTAGTCTGAGCCCTCCTTGCTCCAGTGTGTATAAAGGTCAAAGGGCGTTCCGGTAGTTAATTCCATAAAGCATACATTGAAGGACACTATAATACCCTTGTTCAGTAGTTTATTTCCTTATTCTGTGTATTAGGTTAAGGCTTTGTCTTCCATTAAAATGACACTCCATTGCACCAAGTGAAATCAGATAGACTCCCTTCATTCTTCAATCCCATTCCCAAAACCTCCATTTCCCCTTTCGTCATGGCCAAGCCTCGATTGCCAATATTACATCCCCTCCAAAACCACCATTGAACATGTGCTCGGGTCGGGGAAGAAAGGCGTGCCCGCCCGTCATCATTAAGGGCGGAGCCAGAGGGTCGCGCGACCAACCAGGGCCGAGGTGAGCACACCAATGGGCGTGTCCTGAAGGCCGGCGGCTTGATCGCCGGAGGCGTTATAAAAGCGCGCGCGCAAGGTACTGCGTAGGAAGATCCAGATGAGCTTTGAAGAGAGAGAAGGTTCAAGGTCAATTACAAGCAGTTGCACCAGAGACGGCAGATGCATCCTGAGGTGAGCCAGAGAAGCAGCTTTGGCTCCACAAGCAGCATTGACTCCACCAGGCAGCTTCAACCCGTTACCCCGCGGGAACCAGATAGCAGTGGCATCGGTGGCCGTCGAGGTCCAGCCGACGTCCCGTGCGGGATCAAGCCCGAACCATCTGCCCCAGCTGGAACCTTCCCATTCCTCCTTCCAGCATTCATTCCTGCCATTCCATCCTTCTTGTGTACGTGAGTTTGTTCTGTTTGTTCTGTCCTGGGTATTAATTAAGTCTGTTTAGATAAGCTAGCGATTTTCACTGTGTCTCTAAAATCTTCTGTATATTATTTTCTTATCTTTCCTTCTCCTTGGTTATTTTGAGCCTGTAAATAGTAAATAAATTATATTCGTATTTCCAACCTTTTTGTCTGCTTCTTCTTCACATCCGTGTCGCCTTAGTGTTTTCCATATTGAATATCTGTGGCGCTATCCGGCCAATGCTCGGGAATCGGGTTAGTCGGGGTAACTGTACGAGACCGCGGGGCCATCCGCTCGGCAAACACAACATCTTATCCGCGGGCCGTAACAATATATATATATATATATATATATATATATATATATATATATATATATATATATATATATATATATGCAATATATATATATGGATTCCAATTACAACATCCAAAAAAATACCACCAATCT
Source organism: Myxine glutinosa (assembly GCF_964187855.1). NCBI lineage: Eukaryota > Metazoa > Chordata > Myxini > Myxiniformes > Myxinidae > Myxine > Myxine glutinosa. Next base: position 125,717,011 of record NC_136268.1, read on the forward strand.
CTTATCTCCCATGCTCATTGCTCATTTACTCATTTGCCGCACACTTCCTCTTTTCAATATCCCCAAATGAATCTTCACTGAATAAAACGTTTCTCTACCTCAAAATTTCTTGCTTTTCTTTTTCTTCATTTAAGAAGGCTTATTCCTTAAGGATTATTTATTAAAGCTTATTCCCAAAACCTCTTCACTCCTAATCGCTAAGTTCATCCATCCTCCACTTTCACTTACAGCCAAAAAATTTCTCAATGCCTTCAACCAAAAACATTTTCACCACCACCTTTGAGGTCTGGGAATTCTGTGGCATCCATTTTGCAGAAGATGTGTGCACACAACAATAAGTTTCCCTTTCATGTCCATTCATGGTCAAACCCATCCATGTCAGTACCCTCCCTCCTATCTGTCCCCTCTCATCCCACACCTTGTCGGCTTCCATCTTATCCTGCCCCTCTCTGTTTTGCCCTGCTCTCCCCTTCCCTACTCTACCCCTCCTGGCTTTGCCCCCTCCCAGCTTCCACCCAACGCATATCCTCTCCTTGCTCCTTTCCACATCCCTATGCCCTATCAGCAGCTCCTACTCCTCTGTCCCTAACTGCGTGGACCTCAAACATCAGAGGTTCCAACCTGACAGATTTTTCAATCCAAGCTGCTGCCGATAAACTGGATATAATCTGTTTAACAGAATCCTTCCTCCCATAGGATGTCCCTTTTTTTTTTCTTTTTTTTTTTTGTATACAAGATCGAGGCTCGTGAAAGAGCGAACATTAATCACACAAAAAGACAAACAGACACACAAAACAAATAACATCGGGAGCGGTAGACAAGATGGGGAGAGAGGGGGAAGGACACAAACACAACATTTGAGAGCAGGGACCGAGAGACATGGAGACATCGAGAGAACTGTGGGAGGGAGAGGGCTTTGGGGGGAAGGCATGGGAAGGGGGGGGGGGGGGGTGGGAGAGGTATAAAACGTATGGACACTGCCAAGACTTCCAGGAAAGAAGTTGGAATTTCAAACAAGGTGGATCTGGGGTGAATTAGTGGGGGTAGAAAATATCAAGGTTTTGGATGGGGGAAGATAAGAGATGGTGGTGAACAGCTGTTTTGAAGACCTGGAGGGAGGAGTGTGATTGAAGTGAGTATGGGAGTTTGTTCCAGAGGCGGGAGAAAAGAGGAATGAAAGAGTGAAGGTGAGCAGAGAGCCGAGATTTCGGCAGTTTAACCATCAGAGGGTGGCTGGCAGATCTTGTGCGACCTGTAGGAATATTTGGGGGACAGAGCACAGAGAGAGCTGGGGGAGCAAGGCCAGAGAGGAGTCGGTAGAAGACAGAAAGACCACCTACCTGCCTGCGGTGAGTGAGTGAAAGGCCCTCAGAGATAGCTTCATCGCGGGAGATTCCAATGATTCTGAAAGCTTTGGATTCAACAGCGTGAAGCTGAGCCAGGTGTGAGGCAGGAGCACCAGCCCATAGGGGAGAACAGTATTCCATTGAGCTGAGGATGAAAGCCTTGTATGTGGTGAGGAGCTCAGGTGTGCCTAGGAAGGACATCGCACGACGGAGGATGCCCAGTCGGCGACTGGCTTTGGAGGCCAGCTTGGAAATGTGGTTTTCCCAAGAAAGATCATGGCAGATGGTGAGACCCAAAAGCTTGAGCGACAGCACTTCTTGGAGAGGATTGTTGAGAAAGTAGATGGGAGGGTTGTCCAGTCGATCTTTTCGGAGAGACATAGTAAGAGTGTGAGATTTGTTAGGATTGAAAGACATGTTCCACATGTTTGACCAGTCTGTGATTTTGTCCAGGTCTTCAGAGAGTGAGGAGGCTGCAGACTGCCGATCTGAGGGAAGAGGAATGGAGCGGCAGAGAGTGGAGTCATCAGCAAAGAGATACAGAGGATTTTCCAGAGAGTCGGAGAGATCATTGATAAAGACCAGAAAAAGCACAGGGCCCAGCACACTGCCTTGGGGAACTCCAGCCTGAACGGGAAGGGGAGATGAGAGAAATCCATTCAGGGCCACACGTTTACTACGACCAGAGAGGAAGTCCGCAAGCCATGCATGGAGATTTCCATGGATACCATAGGAGGAGAGTTTGGTGAGCAGAGCTGGGTGCCAGACCGTATCGAAGGCACGTGATATGTCAAGGGAGACAGCTCTGATTTCCTGTTTGGCATTGAGGACCTCCATCCATTGTTGAGACAGCAGAAGCAGCATGTCCAGAGTAGAGTGACCTGGTCTGAAACCAAATTGATGATCAGAGATCAAGCCATTGGAGAAGAGGAAAGATTTCATATCCGAAGCAATGATGGATTCCATGACTTTGCTGATAATTGGGAGCAGGCTGATTGGTCTGTAGTTGCAAGGATCTGTTTTTGCACCTTTTTTGTGTAAAGCGGTAATGTTTGCTGATTTCCAGGATGCTGGCAGATGACCTTGGGCAAAAGATAGGGTGAAAAGAACAGAGAGAGGGTGAGATAGAGCGGCAGAGCAGGATTTTAGGACCCGTGGGCTGATGCCATCTGGTCCAGTTGCAGAATCAGAGTCGAGGTTTGACAAAAACTCCTCCACCTTGTCAGGAGAGAAGGTCACAGAGTCCAGGAGCAGTTTGGTTCGACTGGGAAAGGTGGGAACAGAGAGAGATGGGGTTGGGACTAAGGATTTTGAGGCAAACACAGAGTTGAGGCATTCGGCTTTGTCACGTGCGATGTCAACTGTGTGGCCATTTGAGGTAAGGGAGGGGATGGAGGGGGAACAAACACCAGAAACGGATTTGACCAGACGCCACCAGGATTTGGAGGAAGGAGACAGGTTTGAGAGTTCATTCTTGAGTGAGGAGAGATAGTGCTTCCTGGCACTCCTGAGGGTAGACACACACTTGTTCCGAGCTTGGTGGAAGGAACTGAGATTTCCTTCAGTTGGATTTGCCTTCCAAGAGGCAAAGGCAAGTTGTTTCAGGGCAACTGCCTCACCACAAGATTCAGTGTACCATGGACGGGAGGAAGGGTAAGACAACTGAAGGCGAGATGGGATAAATCTATGCATGAGAGAGATCAGTTTGCTTTGGAAGAATTCCCAGGAAGAATTGATGTCAGAGGCAGTGGAGATGGGAGACCAATCCAGACGATTGATGGCTGCTTGAAGACCGTCCCAGTCGGCCTGATTGAAATGCCAGACTCGTCGACGCTGAGGAGGCTCTCTGAGAATGGCCAGAGAGATGTCCACTTTGACAAGCACATGATCAGAAGAACCGATTGGAGCAGAAGAAGAGCAGCAGACATTAGCAGGGAAGTTAGTCATAACCAAGTCTAGAAGAGAAGATACTCCATTGGCTGAGATCCGGGTCGGGAAATTGACAGATTGTGTCAATCCCAGTGAGTCACAGAAGTCCTTTGCTGAGGTGCCATGACTGGTGAGAGAGGAACCCACACCCAACCAGGTGGCATGATGACAATTGAAGTCACCACATATGAGGAAGAGAGAGTTGGGATGAGTGGATAGAAGTTGGTCCATGTTGTCAGACAGTGAAATGTAGATGGAGTCATCACTGTTTGGGGGACGGTACAGAACACATATGAACAAAAGGTGGGAGTGGAGAGGAAGCCGTAGCCAGAGGTACTCCTGGGGGTGAGGAGGAGAGAGGGCAGTGCAAGGAGAGTGAGGAAGAGAGTTTTTGATAAAGATAGCCACCCCACCACCAGGCCGAGGCTCAGGTCTATCATACCGGAGGAGGGAGTAACCAGGAAGAGATATTAAGGAATTAGAGACATCTTGAAGGAGGAAAGTCTCTGTTAAGCAGATCAAGTCTGGATTGTCAGAAGCAACCTGTATGGAGAGATCAGTCAGGTTTGAGCGAAGGCCCCGGATGTTTGAGGTCCATACCGTTAATGAAGAGAGAGGGGGAGCATCGGGTACAGGACAGGGGAGGGGAGGAGTAGGGTAAGATGAAGGATGAGAGGGGGAGGTAGGGAGAGCAGTTGTTAGTGTGTCAGCGATTGCAGAAGAGTTCCAAGAAAGGGAAGGATGAGGAGGATGAAAGGTTTGAAGGTGAAGGGATGAGGCACAGTGAGGGGTTGTTTGAGGGGGGGCAGAGGAAAGAAGAAGGTTGGGGGGGGGGGGGTGGAAGTATGAGATAGAAGGGAGACAAAGTGGGGAGGAGGCAGCTTTGAGGAGAAGGGGAGAGGAGGGAGAATTGGAGAGGAATGGTATGGGGGGAGATTTGAGTGGGAGGGGTTGGGGGGGAGTTTTGAAGGGGAGGAGTGAGGGGGGAGTTTAGGAGGGGAAGGGCAAGGGGGGAGTTCAGGAGTGGAAGGGCAAGGGGGGAGTTCAGGAGTGGAGGGGTAGGGGGGGAGTTTAAGAGTGGCGGGGCAAGGGGGGAGTTTAGGAGTGTAGGTGCAAGGGGAGGGATTTGAATGGGAGGGGCAAGAGGGGAGTTTAGAAAGTGGATGATTAATGAAAGACGAACATTGAAAACAAATTGGGTTTGTTGTGATTTTCAAGTTAGCAATCCGGTTCAGAATGATGGAGGAGGGATGGAATGAATGTGAATTTAGACCATGTAGTGAGGGAGACGTATAAGATATTGAATTTCTTTTTTTTGAGGTGGAATGAGTTGGAGAGGAAATTGAGAAAAGCCTTTTAAATAGGAAGAAAAACAGCGTGTTGTAAAATACCACTGAGTAAAACACTGAAGGGGAAAGGTTATACATATTTAAATAATATTTAAACAGAACCGTGAACAATCTTATGTGCACAAAAATACCAATGGGGGGAGAGCCGAGAGGGACCACCACGAGTCACGTGAAGGGCAAACGGTGGATGGCAAGGAGTTAATGGGGGTGGGGCGAACAGCACACCTGGACAGAAAATACAGGATGAGTCAACAGTACACGTGGAGAAAGGAAAATAAATGTTTTTGGTTTTTTTTTTGTTTGTTTGGTTTTTGGGGGTGGGGGGGGGGGGGGAGGTGGGGATTTAGAACGTTAGACAGAGTATTATGTTCGGGGTAGAAGGGAAAAAAACTAAGAGCAAAGCAAAACACGATTAAGATAACAAACACCGACGGGGGTACAACTACAAGGCCGCACACGAGGAGCAGAACACGATTAAATAATTACAAGTTACAGGAAATTCAAACCAAAAGTAACTATAATCAAAACAATAACGCATGGACGATAAAATAACGAGTTGAAATTTGACAATCTATCTGGGGAAATGGGGGAGAAACACGTGGTCGAAGAATGAACGAACGAACGAATAAGAATGAATAAACGAATGAGAACAGAGAAGGAAATGTTTTTTTTTTGGATTTTTTTGAGTTGTGATTTACACAAGGAAGAGGGCTATGGGGTGAAAAGATTGGGAAAACAGAGAACGAAAGTTATTGGATCACAAAAACACGGACCGCTGAGAGAAAAACAAAGCCTCAAGGTTGTACAGTGTTCACTGTACAACTACAAGGCCTCAAAACACGACCCGAATTAACACGATTTTCAGTACAGGTATGAAAGATTTGCACCGAAAATCTTCGTCGGGAGACAATATATACACCATAAAATAAATAGTTATAACGAAAATACAAATGGGAACAATTACTTAACTTCGATTTCGATGGATAGCATGGAGAGCTGAGAATAAACGAACCCTCGCCAGCAAGACCGGAAACGGAAGTCCCTAACTACTTATTGTCTTTCACTGGCTATTGTCTCCTCCAGTTTGATCGACCTGAACCTCATCCTGGTGGGAGAGCTGCACTGCACATCAAGATTCCATTTCTCACTCTCTGTGTCCTGCTCTTATACCTCGCAAACCTCAGGAGTTCCTCTGCGTGCAACTTCCCCTCTGCTCCAACCTCAAGTTTGTCTGTGCGTTGTACTGTACCATCTTCCCAACATTGACGACTCCATCTACATCTTCCTTAGATGACATGGACCAACGTTTAATCAATCATCCCATCTCCCTGTTATTTGCATGTGGTGAATTAAATTGTCACCATGCTAATTGTCTGGGTGTTGGTATCTCTCTCACTAGCCATGACAGTTTTGCATAGGATCTCTGTGACTCAATCTGTAAACTTTCCCACCCAGATATCTTCCAATGGCAAATCCTTCCTCCTCGATTTGGTGGTGACCAATTCTTGCTCTTCGCCTGCCCCCAATTGGTTAATCTGATCATGTGCTTGTGAAGGTCAACATTTCTTTGGCTATTCTCAGAGAACAGCCTCAGTGCCAGAGAGTCTGGCAGTTCACTCAGGCAAACTGTCAGGGACTGCAAGCAGCCATCAAACTTCAGGACTGATCTCCTATATCTACTGCCCCTGGTATTATTACCCTCCCCCCCCCCCCCAATGGACTTGCCCCGAAACGGGGGCTGAAGGATTGGGTCTCGTCCGTCCGTGCGTCGGCAACCATATCTCAAAGATATATGGACCGATTTTGTTCATACTTGGGAAAAAGATAATACATGATGGTATACATATGCACATCGTTTTGTTTCATGAAGTGATCAAATATTGCCGAATGGAAGCCATTTTAGTTGTAAAAAAAACTGATGTTGAACACGTCCTCAACCATTTCTTGGACATGCTTTTACCAATGTTGTTCAACTTGGCAAACAGATAATGAATGATGGCTTACAAATGCACCTCATTTTCTTTCAAGATCAGATCCAATATGGCTGACTGGTGGCTATTTTGTTACTTAAACATGTCCCCAACCATTTATTGAACATGCATGGACCGATTTTGTTCAAACTTGGCACAATCACAGCACATGATGGCATATAGCTGCAGCTCACTTTATTTTGCGATCTGATCAAAGATGGCCGACTGGTAGTCTGGTGGCCATTTTAGTTGTACAAAAACATGATATTGGAAACTTCCTCAACCATTTCTCGGATATGCATTTACCGATATTGTTAAAACTTGGCACACAGATAATGAATAATGGCTTAAATATGCACGTCATTTTGTTTCGAGATCGGATCCAAGATGGCTGACTGGTGGCCATTTGGTTACTTAAACGTGTAAACGTGTCCCCAACCATTTCTCGGACATGCATGGACCGATTTTATTCAAACTTGGCTGAAAGACAACCCATGTGAGTAGGGTAGGGTGGGGCAAGAGGCCCAGTAGGGGTCAAACGCCTACCCACAATATATACTAAACCACGTGATGCAACGAGCCCCATGATGCCTTGCGAGCTTCCTTCCGCAAACATCCTTTCCCGCCACGACGGCGACACAGGCAGAGAAAGCGGTACGTTTCTCAGATGTTTTTCTTTGTTTTCGTCCTGTTTGTTGTAAATTTCATACTTCATTTGTTCAGTACCATCATCTAAATAGCAGAAGAAACAGAACGTCTCTACTTTTTCTTGTTATAGGGATCTGTTAGCTATCTGTTGATGCCAGACTAAACTAGTTGCCTCCCTTGCTTTAAGTCAGATTTCCAAAGATAAGATTTGTAACAGATTGGGGGTCAAACGCCCACTGGGATGTTGGGGCAAGACGCCTAATGTGCCCCTCATTCCACTGAATGTAATACCGACTTGACTTGAAATGCTAGAGTACTGCATGTCTCTCTCTCTCTCTCTCTCTCTCTCTCTCTCTCTCTCTCTCTCTCTCTGTGTCTCTCTCTCTCTCTCTCTCTCTCTCTCTCTCTCTCTTTCTGTGTCTCTCTGTGTCTCTCTCTCTCTCTCTCTCTCTGCTATGCTAGTAAAAGTGACTATCATTTGAATATATTCCGCTAAGTTATGAATAAAAGAAATTATGATTTAGAGACTGAATCATTTTTAAACACTTGTCAACAGATACATGATGGTGAGAACATACAAAAGGAAGACAGAGAGGGGCAATTATGGCCAAAGCAACTTGTCTGCAGCCTTGACAGCAGTGAGCGAGGGACTTCCACTCATTCGTGCCAGCAAGGACTTTGGTGTTCCGGCACGTAGGCCTACCCTACGAAGGCACAGAGACCAGCAAGTAGCAGCACCTGGTGTGCTGAATTTTGGGAGATATAAGAACGCCCTTCCTCCTGAGATCGACGCGCAGCTGAAAGCACATGTAACGGAGATGCAGAGGCGACTGTACGGTCTGAGGATGCGGGACATGCAGCGTCTAGCGTTTGATGTTGCTGAGAAGGCTCAAATTAGCCACCCTTTCAACAGAGAGTCCCGGATGGCAGGAAAGGACTGGGTCCAGAACTTTCTCTCCCGTCACGACCTCACCCTCAGGCAGCCTCAAGCAACCAGCATAGCGCGTGTTGTGGGCTTCAATAAACCCAGGGTCCAGGGTTTCTTTGACCTCTTCAAGGAGTGTTTGACAGCTGAAGACTACACCCCTTCAAGAGTGTGGAACATGGATGAGACAGGGCTGACAACTGTTCAAAAGCCCGGGAAAGTCATGGCCACAAAAGGTGCTCGACAGGCTTCGAGTGAGGAGGAAGACTGGCCTTGTCTTATATGCTGTGAGGAGTACAGCCGTGCCAGACCCAGGGAGGTGTGGGTGCAGTGCCAGTTGTGCCTTCATTGGGCACATGAACAATGTACGCCAGGACTGGCCCAGTTCCTGTGCCCAAACTGCGAGTCGGATGTCTCGGATTGACATGTGCCCATGACTGTTTGAATTTGACCAAGTCACAATTCATGACATTTTGTATTTACAGTGAAATTTCCTCTATGTAGGAGACTATGTTTTTCTAGTCAGACGTTAGTATTATCTTCTTTTTATGTAATTCGGAAGTAAGGGGCAAAACGCTCACTTCTCAGGGGCAACACGCCCACAGTAAGCGTTTTGCCCCAACCTGGTGGGCGTTTTACCTCCGGCATGGGGCAAAGAGGCCAAAAAAAATAATAATATTTTCACTTCTTGTTCTTTTTCGTTTTTTTCTATCTTGGTGTGCTTGTGCTATTATGTAGCGCTAATGTGTCCTTATTGTTTGCATTTACTTTTAGTTCTCTATAGCTGCAACAGGAGCAGATATCAGCAATCTTGCTTAATGGGGGACGTCTTGCCCCATTCTACCCTACACATATGCATATTTTGTTTTGTAATCTGACCAAAGATGGCCAACTGGCGGCCTTTAACTCCACACAGCAAAATTACTAGAACCATGGGGGCCATGACAATATGTCTTTTTCTACTTGTTTCAGCCTGGGAATTTCTCCACAGAAACCTGCCCTCTCTTATACACAGATTTATTCCCTTTCGTCTTCAGCTATTTTCCCCCTCCTTCGGCTCATGGTACACTGAATCATGTGGTGAAGCAGTTGCCTTGAAACAACTTGCATTCTTCACCTGGAAGGCAAATCCACAATCCCGGATCATTCCATAAAGTCCAGAACAAGTGCGTTTCTACCTTCAGGAGAAACAGGAAACAACTGTTCAATCTAAAGCATGAACTTTCAAACTCGTCTCCCTCCTCAAAAACCTGGTGGCACTAATATTTACTGGTCTGCGCTTTGACTTGCATGATGGGTGCATGACTTCCGACCCCATGTTCACAAACGTCACTATATATATATATACATACATATATATATATATATATATATATATATATATATATATATATATATATATATATACTGTATATATATTTATGTATATATATATATATATATATATATATATATATACAGTATATATATAAAGCAGTAAAGTATGTTTGTTTGTTTGTCCTCTTATAACTCGAGAACTACTCATCGCAGAGAAAAACCAAAGGTATATTCGGAATCAGTACGTCTCAGAGTAACTACAGCACACCTTAAATTAAAAAAAACTTCGGGTTTTAAAATTAGCGTATTAGTGCAGAAGCGCTAGCAGAAGAGGGAGGGAATCGAAGGGAGGGAGCGCAGCGCTCCCTCTAGCGCTTCGCAGCGCCAGCGCTTCTGTTAGCGTAATTAGCGTATTTCGGAACGTTAATTTTTCAACTTCATTATTCGGAATCAGTACGTCCCAGAGAAACTTCGTAATGTTAATTTTTCAACTTCATCCGATTGACATGGGACCAACGGCATGTGACAGAGAGTGAAACATACATGCTACATTTATTTGACGACAATGAGTTCCGACTTCCGGGTTCGTGCCACCAACCTTGTTAGGCGCCTTTTGCGGCACACAGGGAATTACCAGTGAACTGGTACTCAATTTGCCGACCTCGGTAGGATGACAGGCTGAGTCAACCCCCCTGGTGTTAGGGGGGGAGGAGGGGGGAGGGGGGAAGAGGAGGGGAGGGGGGAGTGGGGGGGGGGGGGGGAGGGGGGGGGGGGGTAGGAGGGGGAGGGGGGGGGTAGGAGGGGGGGAGGGGGGGGGGGTAGGGAGGGGGGGAGGGGGAAGTGGGAGGGGGAGGTGAGGGGGGAGGGGGGGAGGGGGGGAGGGGGCCCTTCTTCCCCCGGGCACCCCCACACCCTCCCCTCCCCCCCCCCCTGTTCCCCTCCCCCTCCTCCTCCCCCCCTTCCCCCCTCCCCCTCCCCCTCCCCTCTTCCCCCTCCCCCTCCCCCCTCCCCCCTCCCCTTCCCCTTCCCCCTCCCCCCTCCCCTCCTCTTCCCCCTCCCGGCAATGCCGGGTACTTCTGCTAGTATATATATATATATATATATATATATATATATATATCTATATATATATATATATATATATATATATATATATATATATATCTATAATTCCAGTAATCTCTGTGTGTTTGTTTGTACGTTTGTACGTTTGTTTGTCTGTGACCGCTGTTTCTCGACAACCACGGGTCCGATATACTTTAAACTTGCCAGGTATATTGCTGGGGACCCGAGGATGTGCCTTTTCAAGGTTTCATATTAATCGGACAATTACTTACCGAGCTATGTCCAAAAAACGATTCAACCAATCAGAGAGCAGCGAGCTATCGCGTGTGCCGAACGTGGCGGACACACTCTGCCTCGGATGGCACATTTGAGAGCGTATTCATTTATTTCACGTTTGCAAACTATGTTGGCGCTATGTTGGCGTTAAACTATGTTTTAAAACTAATAAAAACCATTTCATCTAAATAGAGGGGGGGGGGGGGGGATTGTCACTGTACTCGCAAGCCGTTCGCCGTTCGCTTTGGCGTTGCGAATGGACCAAAACATTTCATGCACCAAACCATTTCATGTAAAGCGTTCGCCGTTCGCTTTGGCGTTGCGAATGAACCAAAACATTTCATGAACCAAACCATTTCATGTAAATAGAGGGGGGGATATAATTTTAGATATAGATATAGTACGGGCATGCCCTAGTATATACAATTTTAGAAACAGGAATTAAATTCCTGCGAGGGGCTAAGTGTAAAAAAATCCTGACTCAATGCAGGGCTCGAACCAGGAACCTCCATTGATTACGCGTCAACAGTCCACTGCGCTATTGAGTCAGCCGCAATCTCCTCAGAACTTTTCCACACTTAACACTGCGAGCTTTATAATGGCCGATGTCTTACATGCCTGCTAGGCAGACCCCGAATGTTAGCGTAAGTATATGCATGCGTGTGTGTGAATGTGTGTGAATAAGTGTGTGTGAATAAGTAGAAATGCATTGAAGATTAATTCATCTACAATTTTAGAAACAGGAATCAAATTCCTGCGAGGGGCTAAGTGTGAAAAAATCCTGACTCAATGCGGGGCTCGAGCCAGGAACCTCCATTGATAACGCGTCAACAGCCGCCTAATATATATATATATATATACTACCGGTCAAAAGTTTTAGAACACCTCAATTTTTCCAGTTGTTATTGAAATTTATGCAGTTTAATGTCTCAATGTACTCTGAAATTAAGCATAGAACAAATAAACAATTGGAGATAAAAAAGAAATCATAGAATCATTTTGTTTAACAAAAGTAAATTTATTTGACTCAGCAAAGTAGCCCCCTTTTGCAGATATAACCGCCAAACACACTCGTGGCATTATTTCTACAATGAAAATCAAATATTGTTCGGGAAGTTCTTCCCAACACTATTGCAGAAGTTCCCACAAATGTGTTGCAGTTGTAGGTTGCTTTGCTTTAAACCTTCTGTCCAGTTCATCCCAAACAAGCTCGATGGGGTTTAAGTCTAGAGACTGTGCTGGCCATTCCATGATTTGAAAACTACCGTCTTGTTCTTTTCCTCGAAGATAGTTTGACATAGCCTGGAGGTGTGTTTAGGGTCATTATCTTGTTGTAGGATGAACCTCTGACCAACTAGGCATATACCAGAGGGTATTGCATGGCGCTGCAAAATGCTGTGGTAGCCCTTTTGGTTCAAGGTGCCAGTCACTCTGTGCAAGTCGCCGACTCTGGATCCAGCAAAAGAGCCCCAGACCATCACGCTTCCTCCTCCATGTTTGACGGTTGGTGTCACACACGGAGGAACCATCCTTTCGCCTACTCGACGGCGTACAAAAACCCTGCGTGATGAACCAATGATTTCAAATTTTGATTCATCGGTTAATAAGACCTTCTTCCAGTCTTCAGTAGTCCATTGATGATGCTTCATGGCCCAGGCAAGCCACTTTTTCTTATTTTGCCATCTTAGCAATGGCTTTCTTACTGCCACTCGACCTGTCAAACTTGCAGCTTAAAGTCTTCTCTTCCCAGTTGAAACTGAGACTTGCTTACTTCGACCAGTGTTAAGCTGTGCTTGAGGCTGTTGTCCTGTGAGCCGCCTATCACACAAGCTGTTGACTCTCAGAAACTTGTCTTCTGATTCTGTTGTGGCTTTGGGACTGACAGACCTCTTCCTGTCAGAGTTTCCTCCAGTTTCCAAGTTCCTTTTGATGGTGTAGGAAACTGTACTCACTGACGCCTTGGCTTTCTTTGCAATTTCTCTAAAGGAAAGACCCACACTTTTAAGGGTTATAATGGTCTCAAATTGTTTATTTGTTCTGTGCTTAATTTCAGAGTGCATTGAGACATTAAACTGCGTAAATTTCAATAAAACCTGGAAAAATTGAGGTGTTCTAAAACTTTTCACCGATAGTGTATATAAATATACAGGGTGAGCCAGAAATATGGTTATTTTTAACACTCGTGTAAAGGTAATAAAAAGTTGTATTTCAAAACAAATTCTTACAAGAAAGTGAAGTATATAACATGCCATTTATTTGTGGAAAAGAATATCTAGGAGATGCGCACCATTTCGTCTGACACATTCCTCCAATCCTGGACGCCAATTTATTAATGACTTTCTGCAACATGGGCAAGCATTCCCTCACAAAAATTATTGTGGGCAATCTCATAATTTTGGCTTAATTCCTGGACAGTTTGAATTTTATAGGGATAAAAGTTAAAACCCTTGTGCAATATGCAGCGTAGTGACGTGTGAGAAATTCTTAAGGTTGATGCATGCTTTCGGCTGGAGCAATGCGGACTTCTCAAAACTGACTCCCTTACACACTCACTGTTTTGTGCTGTTCTTACTGATTTGGGTGCTCCCGGCGGTTTATCTTTAAAAGTTGAACCGGTCCCCTCAAACTTCTGAACCCATAACTTGATAGCATGAACAGACAGCACATTTCCATGACATTGAACATTTAAATGGAGTTTGAATTGACATTGTGCAGCAGTTGCACTATCATTATTCTTGTAAAAGCTTTGATAGCGAAAGTGCGTTCTTCACCCGACCAGTTCCACATGGTCACTCAAGTGTTCTGCCTGCAAAAATTAAAACTAAATCAGTAAAAAATAAAAAAAGATAAAAAAGCATGTTATGTACTTCAATATCATAAATGAATTTATTTTGAAATACAATTTTTTATTTCCTTTACACAAATTTCAAAAATGACCATATTTCTGGCTCACCCTGCTATATATATTGTTACGGTCCCCAAATTTGGAACAGTGTCCCGATGTCAATGCTGAAAAACCAATATTATGGTCAACCGGATAAACCGGTGGATTTGAGGTCAAATCCTTCACCCGGCACAGTTAGCAATTTAGCGCCGAATCATTGCATGAGACCGTGTGCCGTTCACCGAGAAAGCTGAATTGTTCTTTATTTAGTTTTTCAGCGTACAGATAGTTCTAGCAAGAATTGAATGCTCTGTCCGGATCGCCCTTCAAAACAGGATGGAAGCCCGAGCGGTACCTTAGGTGATCTGGCAGTAGTTTTATAAAGCCTCCTTTGAGGTAATGACACCAATTTCCCACAATCGTGCTTTTTGACCACAGAAGGATTATTAGCCGAATGATGAACCATAAACCAGCTGACACAAGTTAATAGAAGTACAGGTAAATAGATTTTAAAAATGGGAGAGGGGAGGTTGGAGGAGAGAAAAACATCTATCAACAGCAATAACAAAATCAATATACAGACAGTACTGTACTATAACAATCACATTCAGATTATACAGTTATGATCCCTCCCCCCCCCCCCCCATACATTTTATTCGTCCCACCACTCTTCAAAGCAATTCTCGCTCTTGTTCTCAATGTTTCTCTTAAAAAAAAAAAAAACCTTGAACTTGTTAAAATCAGAACTCCTAAATCATGTATTGACAAACTATTTTCAGACACTGTCATATAACAAATTTAAATATTGAATTTGTAAAACTGGTGGTCGCCAGGTAAATCTATATGAGATCAAAGAAAGGAGGAAGGTCATATTACATGCAGTAGCTGAAGACAAGGACCATGAAACTGACAAGCAGATAAATGGACCCAGGCAGGGGGTTGAAAGCTGACATGAAAACTCATTGTGGATTGATAAAGCCCAAAACTTGTGTGGTCTTGAATGTGACTTGCCAGTAGATCACAAGCACCACAGCTAACGGTTTGCAGGCAATTGTAAGGGTCAGCCAGCATCTGTGTTAGATTTGCCTGCTGGATAAGGGGGCCAAGCTGATGGAAGGAGAGCAAGCGCTTCTCCATATACGGCAGATTCCCAGCCTAAAAATAACAATGACTACAGCGCTCAGGAAATGGTGCATTGTCAACATTGCACTGACACTTGTTCCTTTCTCCTCTCATCTCGCTTCACTCTTCTCCTTTCTCGGAAATACAAAGCAACGGAGATACAGAAAAGGCATTCTGTCCACCTAGCTTGTGAGGTGTCGCCACCGCAGCATTGTCTTAATGAGTTTCATTTTTTGTCCACAAGAAAGGAGAGGGAAGGAAGATTGGTAGAAGAGGCACACATGAAAGGGATAGGATGGGATGGTGTCCCGTTGGATGGTGCACACAGGCTCAGTCCAACAGATGCACCTACCTTCCTGCTCACACAAGCCACACCTACCCGCCACTCTTCTAGGCACTTCTACCTATTTAACCAATTACTTTTTGAACTGATCAATTGTCTATTACTCCAACTAACTTTCCACCAACTACTCCCCGAGTAAGAAAAGAAAACTCGCTCTCATTTCAGTTCTAGTTTGCTTATTTTCAAGCTGTAGACTCGAGTCCCAGTTTTTAACTCCTCAAAATATAGACTTTTATATGTACTGTCATTCCCCTTAAATATGTTAGTCCTCATCATATCTAAAACTTGATGGCCTTGCAAAAATTCTCTTTTCTCTTCACTGAACACAGTTATATCCATTATATGATGTAACAAAAACCGACTGCAACAAGATAAATGTTGCCAGACTTCTGTACAACTCTAGCACAACTTATTCTGACTTGACCACAATTCCTCTCCTGATCTGTCAGAAAAGTCTGTTTGCTTTACTAAATGATGCTGTCTGACACTGCGCTAACAGCTTGAGTGTTTTGTCTGCAATTAGTCCTTCATTTTATTTTTGTTCTCCAATCTGCAGAATCTCCCAATTAATACAATTATCTGGATCAATGTTGTTTCTGCCCATTCCCATATTTGTTTTTTCACTTACATGAAATTCCATCTGCCACTTCCTGGCCCATTCCTCTAAAGGATGTGGACTGTGCTGCACATGTTCACTTTGCTTCGTGGTATGTCCTGATGTGTTTTATGGGATTAGACAGTCTACACGTCTCTCTGTGAACTTTGAATTTTAAGTGGAAGTTGTCTTGCAAATGCAGATACATGAAGTGTCCAAGACTGATGCTTAAAATGCTGAGTATGCACACTTCCCCTTGGGGGTTGTTGTATTTACACACTTCCCCTGAGATCTTTCCAAAGACAAAATATCTTCAGGGAAGTGCGCATAGACACTTCCCCTGAGGGCTTGTTATCTTTGGGAAAAAAAATCTCTCTTCCTCCGAGCTCTTTACCCTAACCCCCTAGCTTAATGTCATCTATTTTTATGAAAGTATCTTCTCTCTATCTTCTTATTGAGATCATTTAGTTCTGATTGGATGGTGCAGAGGAAGCACGTTACTTTGCGCAATCTGGCATGGGTTCAATTCTGGTCCAACTATAAACTGTGCAGGCAAGGTGTTGCATCATAAAGTGTGCTGTCCTTCGGATGGACATTAAGCTGGGCGTCCCATCTGCTAGCATTAGTTGGTGGATGTTGAATGAACGCTCAGTGTATTTTGACGAAGAGTAGGTAGGCCCTGACCAATTCTAAAAGCCAGAAATCAAAAATTATGCTACCTGCAGGCTAAATGAAAAATTGACCCCTGGCTCCATATGCATGTGATGAAATCTATGATAATAAAAGGCAGTATGAGTGTGCGTTTGTCAGTGTGTGTGTGTCTCCCCTCCATAACTCCAAAACCATGAAACCTAGCAGCCCCAAACTTTGCAAGCAAACTTGTCAAACTGAAAGAGAGTGCACGAATGAAAACTGGGTCTTCGGGTATGTTTAAACACCGTTTTGAAGATGATTAATGAAATGCTCATAACAAAAAATAAAAAAAGTCTTACAAACATGGTAGTCCACCATCTTGTTCAGCTGGCCCATTGTCACATTGCTGGGTTCTTAAGCCGCCATTTTGTTTCGGCCTATTGAAACGTTCCTTGGATTGGAAACACTATCTACTCTCATGGACTAATTAAAGCATATAGTTGAAATCTGGATTAGGATTCGAAAATCGGATCCCTTACAGTCTTACACTTAATTAGTAACAAAATCTGGACTGAAATCTGACAAAATTTAACACATTATTGATTCTTATAGAAGAAGAAAAAGAATAACCACCTTTGGAGGCCATTTTCCCCTGCAAAGCAGGGGTTGGCCTTTTTCGGGCACCATGGTCCCCTTTTTGAAGCAATGTTTTATGGACGGATGCCCTTCCTGCCACCAACCCTGTTAGTCGACTCTTGCGACACACAGGGAATTACCAGTGAACTGGTACTCAATTTGCTGACCTCGGAAGGATGACAGGCTGAGTCAACCCCCCTGGCGTTAATTCAGCAATCGACCAGGATTCAAACCCAGGATCCTAGGATCCCAAGCCGGCACCCTAACCACTAAGCCAACACCATTCTTATAACTAAGTGTATATCATTTACTCAGCTTTCAACAAGGCTGTCCTTCCTCCATCTCCATATTGCTAAAGCATTGAACTTAACTTTTTCTACTGTTCCAACAATTACTTTTAGTGAAGAAAATATTAATTATATTTTCCTTTGTAACCAAAGTGTAACTTTATTGAGTAAAACAAAAATAATTAACCAGCGGGAATTGAGTACAATGAAAATAATTAACCAGCAGGATCGACGGCAAGGCTTCTGCACTCTGCAGTCACACCTGTATACTCCGTGGGGAAATCAGGATAAGTCAAAGGCAAGATAAGTCAAATTAAAAACAGAATTAAAAGAATGTGTCCCTCCTCCTGCAATGCCTATAATCTATTTAATTTACTTCCTTCCTTCAAAGAGTTGAAAGTACACCAATGGACGAACAAAGGCCTCTTTAAAGGTAAACCTGTCCTTTCCCTTGGGGTTGTCCTATTCTTGAACTTTACCTGTGTTTATGCTTTACTGCAACGGTACATCAAACAGTCCACGGTGCCTCGATCCACTCACAAGTGCTCATGCGGGGAATTGTGTGTGTGTGTGTGTGTGTGTGTGTGTGTGTGTGTGTGTGTGTGTGTGTGTGTGTGTCAATGGCAGATTATAGCGAGATTTGCTCCCAGCCTGCCCCATTTGCTCCCGGGCTCAGATCCTGACCGGCCCCAAAAATTTGAGTGAATAATTTTTTTTTTATAGTTTCTATTTTTACAAATGAAAATAGCTGTCTGGACATGGTCCAAACTTGGTGTTCTGTTCTTACTAAAATAGCGTGGTACGAGGGAGCGATCAAGGAAAACTGGAGTGAATTGTGCGAGTGAGTGGGATGTGAGCGGTGTGATGTTCCGTGTGTGGTAACAGTATAAAGAAGGCTGTGGGTTGTTCCGACTGAGTGTTCTTGTTTATATGTGTGCCGGTAATAAATCAAATGAGGTAAAATAAAAAAACGTATTTTATTAACATAACTCCTTCAACTCTAAATCTAAATAAGCCAGAGAGACTCTTTACTCAATCCCAGACAACCTGTGCTCTGGGGGCGTCACTCATGTAGAGACGGGGCCAAAAATATTCTTTGCCCTTGGCGCTAGCAAGGATTAATCCGGTGTGTGTGTGTGTGTGTGTGTGTGTGTGTGTATGTATGGTGGGTACTCTGCAATGGTATTAATAATCATAATATAGTAACATGACCCCTTCCCCAAATCCCCCCTGGCTGCTCCCATAGGGAGTGGGTGCTTCTCGTACAGGGTGGGCCATTTATCTATTCCCGGTTTTGAATCCCTCTAATTCTGTTACTAAATAATGAAACTGAACAAAAGTTTTACAGGATATAGGTACAGATTTCAAGTTTTCCTGGTACATTTTTTATTCAATTCAGATGTGTGTAAAATGTGAATTTGATGTCGATTTCCATCATTTTCAATCAGCGTGTGCATCCTTTTGCGATACTCCAAGACCAGTTTCCTTCCATTGCATTCCGACAGTAATTTCTCCAAAAGCTGTATGAATCAGCTCTTTCAGCTCTTGAATGTGCATATAACTAATTTTGCACATATCCGAATTCAAAAAATCTTTACCGTATTTTAATGTTACCTTAAAAATATGAGAAATACCGTATTTTTCTGCCTAATATTCCTTGAAATGTCCTTTCAAAGTAACTTTTGCCAGATTGGATGATATTATAACTGGCTTCTGTTTTTCTGTAAATTCCCCATTCTGTCTTCAACCCAGGCTCCTTAAATAATTTAAAACTGCTTTTTTATTTGTCCCTTCCTTATCTCATCAACAGCCTGGTGTTGGCTTAGCGGTTAGGGTGCCGGCTTGGGATCCTAGGATCCTGGGTTTGAATCCCGGTCAATCGCTGAATTAACACCAGGGGGGGTTGACTCAGCCTGTCGTCCTTCCGAGGTCCGCAAATTGAGTACCAGCTTGCTGGGATGAAATGATCACGGTGTGTACCCCGATTTAGAATAGGTACACCGTATCCCTGCGCATCGCAAGAGGTGACCAAGGGTTGGCGTCAGGAAGGGCATCCGGCCATAAAAACATTGCCTCAAACAGGGAACCATGATCGTCATGGGGCCCGCAAGGCTAACCCCCGCTCTAGTGGAGAAAAATGGCCTTAAAACAATCATTCAATCATTCCTTCCTTATCTCATTGTTACTTCATGTTGGCTCCTTTCTCTTCCGGACTTTGATTTTTTCCAGAATATTTCCTGTTATACCTTCTAATGATAACCTTGAATGTCCGCCACTTTTTTATTGTTCCATGCTCCTATCTCATCGTCTTACAATCATCCTGCCAGAAGTCTAACCCCTTTGCCTTGCTGACCTGAGAATCCATGCACTGGCAACATAAATGTGCTGCTGACATTATTATGACTGTTGGCTCTACTCCCAAGGTCAACCTGCTTAACAAAGTGTTGTGAGATCACAAACAAGAATCAAATTTATCACTGCATTAACTTGTGTATACTGTTCAACAAATTGAGTTAAATTAGAATCCTGCACTAAATATATCAGCCAATTTTGTTTCCGAGGTGAAGACCATGGAAGAGCAAGACTTTTGTTCTTTCGTCACTTTTTACCCTCGCCTGAGGAGAGGGTATTGCATTTGAGTCCGTTTGTCTGTCTGTCTGTTTGCCTGTCTATTTGTTACTTGGCAAAAACATTTTTTTCACAAGTATGTTCATCACTCCGGTTTGTGTGTTTGTTTGTGTGTGTGTTTGTCTGTCTGCTCACTTATACTTGCCTACAGGTCACAATTTTAACCGATCTTCACAAAACTTCACCAAACGGTAGAGTTCGTCGTCCGACAAAATCCTACATATGGTGAGGACAAAAGGTCAAAAGGTCAACATAGAGCAAACAACATCGGCCAACATAGGTCAACATAGGCCAAAGTGGCCAAGCACTTTTTTTCGAATTTCTAAAATCCTCAATTTTCATCCAATTGACTTGGAATTTGAATGGGATTTTCATATCAGCGAACTGAAATCAACCACCAACTATTTTTGATCTCAACATGGGCCAAAAGGCAACATAGGTCAAGGGTCAAACACTTTTAAATTTTTTTTTCTAAAATCCTCAATTTCCATCTGATTGACTTGAAATTTGAATCGTATTTTCATATTAGCTAACTGAATTCAACCACCAACTATTTTTGAGATCAGCATAGGCCAAAAGGTCAACCTCGGCCAAAGGTCAATAACCATTTCAAGTTTCTAAAAGCCTCAATTTCCATCTGATTGACTTGAAATTTGAATAGGATTTTCATAGCAGCTAACTGAATTCAACAACCAACTATTTTTTGAGATCAGCATAAGCCAAAGTCAACAAAGGCCAAAGGTTAACCACTTTTTTTTAAATTTCTAAAATCCTCAGTTTCCATCCGATTGACTTGAAATTTGAATAGGATTTTCATATTAGCTAACTGAATTCAACCACCAACCATTTTTGAGATCAGCATAGGCCAAAAGGTCAACATAGGCCAAAGGTCAATAACCATTTCAAAATTTCTAAAATCCTTAATTTCATCCGATTCACTCCATGTGGAATAATATATGTTAATGATGATGTCATAGGTGCCTCCATTATGACATCATAATTCGACAAGTACAAAACTTCATCTGATCAAGATGAAATTTATTGAGCATCATCTAGGGATAAATTTGTGGAGAAAAAAAGATGACGTCATCAGTCACGTGGTTCGGCCGCCATATTTGTTTTAACACAAAAGCCTCAACCACTGAAAACACATCCTGACGAGGGTCTGCAATCTCTGCTCTTTCTAGTTTCTTGATTTAATGTATTTAGTTGTAGATGTAGTTGTTTAGATGTAGTTGTATTTTAGCCCATTCTATGCTTCGTGAAGTTAACTCTCCAATAAATTATAATCATAGTGATTATAATCACTCCTCTGCTTCATATTTATGCTTCTCTTATTTGTTTACAAGAAAAGTACCCAAAAGTAAAAAACAGGAAAAAGTTTAAGGTAATTTATCAATTAAAATTACTTCCTGGACTTTAAAAAGGCTAATTGTGTTGCACTCCTGGTTTCACTCAGATCCAAAGCTCTGAGATGCTTATTCCACTCACCGAAAAATGGTGGTGCACCATCGGGTGGTGGCAGTTCAATTTGTCTAAAGAGAAGGTAAAATATCCTGCTTGTGAAATAAAATTTGGTATCAACATTATTCATGTCTGCTCTCCCACCACTTTAAAAGTGAACGCTGAGATTTGTCTGCATGCACAGCTTTTCAAATGCAGCGCGGGAAGCGGCCACCCGAGACGGTAGACAAACGAACGCACATACAGACACCCACGGTTCAATATATATATATATGTAACTGTGAGAAATAGTAGAAACTCCACAGTACGAGCAGGGCGTCTCATTTGCATTGAAGAAATAATCGGGAGATTAAATCAGACGCGGACGTAGCTTCAGGACTTCGATCTTTAATTTTTGACAAGCTTTCGACCAACAAAGGTATTCTTCTGAGTCGGCCCCAAGTTCAACGGAAGTTCAACAGAAGTCTTCTCTCACTCACCGGCCATATATATATATATATTGTCACGCAACTCCGGTTAACACCAGAGTCACAGATAGCCTAAACGGTCTGATTCGGAGGCAACTACCAAACACGGATTCGGCTATATGTCACGCGGGAGGAAGAAGGAAAATGGAGGCTGTGGCAAAAGCTTACCCTCAGCGCACCGACGTAGCTCCGGTCCTGTAAGGGGATTAACTCAAGCAGGCACAGGTGTAACGGGGAATAGAAAGAATACAAGGGTTTATTACAAATAATAGCAAGGACAGGAAAATATGCACCGATAATAAAATAAGGTAACTAAATTGGGATCCCACATACCGACTTCAGAAACAAGACGAGGAATGGAATTAATAAAAGAACACGTTCGTCGTGTAATTGGGAAAGGTAATGTAGTGTGCAGTCTTATCTGTCTGTAGTCTTGCGTGTAACACGGCCCCGCTCGCGTCCCACCAGGCCCCGCTCCAAGCCTCTCGCCGCTCCCACGAGGTCCGTGCACCAAGCTCCAAAGCACCGAGCACCACTCCAAGCACCAGCACCACGAGGTCCCACAGCAAGAAAAGCACCGCGCGTCCAACGCAGGCTAGCGGCTCCATGCGAGGTCGACCCTCAACTCGAGCATGAACACAGAACGACGAAGAACGGCAAAAAGGGGAAGAGAGCGCAAGTCCACTGCACGCCGAGTGCCGCTTCGAGCCAAGTTCAAGCCAACGAAGCAACTCTCACAATTCTCTCCCTGTCCGAACTCCACTGCTGGCCAACTCCTCTGCTTGCCAACTCCTCTGCTTGCCAACTCCTCTCAAGACTCACTGCCAGAAGCAACTGCTCTGAACCAACTGACAGAAGCAACTGCTCTGAACCAACTGCCGCGCAACTCACTCTCAAGCAACTGCTGCGCAACTGCTCTGAACCAACTGCCATGCAACTGCTCTCAACCAACTCCCGCGCAACTCCTCTGCACCAACTCTACTCAGTACTCACTCACGCAAGTCCTGCCGCCCTCGTATCACTCCGCAGTGGTGACGTAAGCCTTGGCGCGCCACCCAATCAGTGGCCTCCACCGAATCACCAGGCTTGTGGTGTGGTCATAGCACGTGGCACTCAAGGTGGATAGGCCCACCGGAGGTGTAGGTGGCGGCGGCCATTATCGGCGGTGTCCCGGCCTGGTTTCCTTTTGCCGGTTCTCTTTCACAGTCATGTCAGGGAAGGGCGTTAGTTAGTGTTGTACTAAAGGTCCTACCTACGTGTCTAAGTGGTGTGCAGTGCCAAAAGAGACAAAGGTTTGGCTGACCAGGTGAGACATACCAGGGTGCTACTCTTTAATCCCTAACTCTACTTAACACAGGAACCTCCTGGTAGGTTCACAAGTATCCATCTTAACCGGACAAACTCCTAAACATACTAACTTAAAGGTACATAGTGGGTTCTAGCTATCGCAACATCTCGAAGCATGTTACCTATTCAGATCTAGCTGCTCTACATATTTCTCTACCCCGCCAGACATATCAATATGTGTGTATTTTTATATATATATATATATATATATATATATATATATATATTATATACATATATATTGTTATGTTTGTGGGGTAGTGATATGTAGAGTCAGGTAGATTTGTATAGGTAGGTGCTCTGATGATCGTGATAAGAACCATCACCATGTAATAAGTTTTGTTTAGCCGAATGGCAGATAAGTGTATATCTGTCCCCGTCACGAGGGGGCGGGGTATGCTATTTAGCTTCGGGAATAAGGATAAATTATCCCTGTATGTCTTACCCTTTGTGATTTATCCTTTGTCCCTTATGGCACCGCAATAGACACTAGCGCAGGATATGCCCATTAATTAAACCATAATAACAATAAAAACCAACCGGAAGTCAGTTCTGAGCACTGCTATTTGGACGCACCAGCTACATCGCCATGGAAGACAGGCAGGCCGAAAACACGCCCCAGGGAGCCGTGATTGGCCAGGGCAGGAGCAAGAAGCTACCCGCTGATTGGTGGAGGGAAGGCCGAGGAGGAAGCAGAGCGTCGATTGGCAAGGACCACCGATGACGTCAGAGGTGGACTGCGCGCTGATAGGTGGAGAGCTGGACAAGGTAGTGGTGACCTGCGGGCATTGGTGGAGAGGGCCGATGACGTCACGAGACGGCCAATAAAAGGACTCTCTGGCCGGCATTTTGTCCTCTTTGGATCCTCCTTCTTCCTTCTCCTCGTCGACTCTGCCGCTTGTGCGCTGACAATTCTACCCCTTGTCTGCACGTCTGGACGTCGGTGCGGGCGGTAGTGTGCCAAGACCTTGCAGGGGATTGTGAGGAGGCCAAGTTGCGAACGAGGCGCTGGGAATGAGGAACGGCGCAACAAAACCATTTTGCTTCGTGCTCGACGGGGCCAGGAGTGAGAGGACGCTTGGTGAGGCCTTGCGGTGCGCGAACGGGTGGACTGCGGCCTTCTTCCCGCCAAGCATGGAGTTGCATCCGGACGGCGAGTTTGGGGCCGACACTATTCCTGACAGGATATTTCAGCCCATTTGAGCTAAGTGCCATATAGTGCTAAGTGCCAATTACACATTATTTTCCAAGTTATTTTATCCTTCGTTTGTGATTTGGATCTGGTGTGGGGACCTCCCGTTTAGGACTTTAGTTTCACCGTCGCGCTTTTCTTTGTCCTGGCATTCCGTTTTAATAAACCTGTTTCTTTTTGTACATTTTAAATCCGTTTTCGTGTGAGTTATTTCTTTGCAGGCTTTGGGACTGCCGGCAATTGCGACAGGTAGGCTTCACCTTCCTCTTCCCCATTCTTCCCCCGCAAATATAAAATCCGCATTTAGGCATCGCCTGTGGAGTAAAAGCTTGCGTTTGGCCTTCCGTGACTCTCCTGATGTTAACTGAGATCAGTCACACGACACTATATATATATATATATATATATATATATATATATATATATATATATATATATATATATATATATATATATATATATATTTATATATATGTATATACAGACTTGGCATTTAATATGGAATATTTTTTTTTTTCTTGACTTGGGTTTACTTTCTGAACTCAGTATATCAATCTGGTGAGTTTCTTTTACCCTTCGGTGATGTATTCGTTGAAAGAACCATGTCACTGATTGTCTTTCGCAGCAAGAAGTCAATAACAGGATTATATCACAGGTGGCGTGACAAAATGTAAGGACAGGTACATTTGACGATTGGCTTCACAATCGGGTATATAAGGGTTGTTGTGTTCTGTATTAGTGGAAAACAACTGCTGCACGTCTACAAAAGTTATTGCCGCTTCCTCTGGAGATGGTCCGTCAACTTGACAATGCTGTTTGTCATGGAGTGGTGGCTTTACGAAATTCTGGCATGAAACAGCGTGCTATTGCTCGGCAATATGGCATCACTCAAGGTCAGGTGTCAAAGATCCTGAAACGAAATGCTCAGAGGGGTGTCCCTACTCCAATACCGAGGCCAGGACGTCCCAGCAGAACCACAAGGAGGAATGATCGCCAGCTGCACCGGTTAGTCCGCAATGGCCATACCAAGTCAACTAATTGGCTTAGGGCTGAGTGGCAGCAACTGACAACTGTGCCTGTATCCAGAAGGCTAGTCAACCAACGACTGGTTCAAGCAGGCTATCGTGCCAGGCGTCCCCCGAGAAAGCCATGCCTGACCAGACAACACAGCCAGCGCCGATTGCAGTGGGCCAGAGAGCACCGTCAATGGCAGCCAGGAAACTGGAATCACGTGACCTTCAGTGACTAGTCTAGATTTCTGGTCTATCGTCAAGATGGCCACGTCCGAGTGTGCAGACAAGTGCATGAAGCCCATGACGAAGATTGTATAGTGCCAAGAGTCCAAGCTGGAGGTGGTTGGGTGACCGTTTGGGCTGCTTTTCATGCAGGGGGCAAAACTGACCTGGTTGTTCTGAATGGAAACCTGAACCAGTTCAAGTACAGGGTCATTCTGGAAGAAACATTGCTTCCATTTGCTCGTGCAGCCTTTTGAGGAAACTTTGTCTTCCAAGATGACAATGCACGGCCTCATCGTGCTCGCATGATCCAACACTTTCTGGCTGACCGTGGTGTAGAGCATATGGAGTGGCCTGCCATGTCCCCGGATATGAATCCGATAGAGAATTTGTGGGCAGAATTAACGCGTCAAATCAACAACTTGGACCAGCAGCCTACCTCTGTGCGTGAATTGCAGCAGGCTATTGTCACTGCATAGCAAGTGATTCCTGTCCAAACCTTGGCAAATCTCGTGAACAGCATGCCTCGGCGTGTACGTGCTCTCCTGAATGCTCGTGGGGGTTACACGAAGTACTGAACTGTAATTTTACTGTCTGTAATCCCAGTCATAATTTAGCTTTTGTTTTTGTTGAAATTTTTTTTGGCTAATGTGCAAAATAAAGAGATACTTCTGGAAAACGTACAGAAGTTTAACACAGTACTGTCCGTGAATTGAGTTCGATATCAGTTTACATCACTTTCAAGGATCAATTTATTTGTTTCGAAATGTCAAATGTGGTTTTTGTTTCTTTTGAAGGTCACATTAACAAAATCTAGAATAATTTCAACATAATTCCAATGAACTTTTGGTTCTAAGTCATCTTGAAAAGTAAGTTCACCCCCACAAAAAAAATATTCCATATTAAATGCCAAGTCTGTATATATGTATATATTAGGGTGCTTCATTGCATAAGAGAGAAAACCTGAAATTGGTCCATTTCTTTCACTCGCTTTCTCAATTAAGCCATTGAACGAGAAAACACCACAGACAAATTTTCATTTGAGTAGCCATTTATTTATGTGTGTCGCATCCACCACAAAATTTGTACACTACATATCACATATATTCTGGGATTGGTTTCCCTCACTGATTATTTTCAGGGGAAGTAACTGTAGTGAAATCGTATTCGTACTGAACCCGGGGTGATGCTCGCTGCACGTTGACACCGCTAGGGGCGTGACTATAAGACCCGCTGCTGCGAACGGTGCTCCAGAGACTTCTCCTGTGACATGTTACATCGGTAGCCTCGCTAACGGTACGCCTGTATAGAATATCCAGCTTGCTTGCATTGAATGATATGAATGGACCCATGAGATGTCGCATCGTATACTTATTGTGTATTTCTACTTTACAGGATGATGTGATGATCTAAATGCAATTAAACCAACCATTGGACTAAAGTTGTGTGGACCTGATTGGTTTTCCACAACACTTAATTGCATTTAAGATCCATGGCTGGCAACAAGACGCTGACGGTGTCCATCTTCAGCGCCGACCCGCAAGCCGCGGATGGTGGCTTGCAGCTGAAGCACTGGCTCAGACAATTGCAGAATCTTTTTGATGAGCCTGAGACCGCACCGACGGCTGCCGCGAAACTAGCAACTCTCCATGCAAAAATCGACTACCGGGTGTACAACGCTATCGCTCAATGCGCGACGTACGACCTCTCCATCGCCGAGCTCAAACGGCTATACATAAAGGAAAAAAGCCCGGTGTACGCACGCTATTTGTTGCAAACGCGACGCCAGCAACCCATCGAGGCGATGGACCACTACGCCCAGGAGCTCCGGCAGCTTTTGCTGGACAGCGTCAGGGAGCCACGGACTCCCGCGCAGGCTCAGGATGATCGTCTTTTAGATGCCTTCATTGCAGGGGTCTCCTCCCAGGAACTAAGGCTCAAACTCTTGGAGAAGACCGACCTGACCTTCGCTACGGCGCTCGAGCAAGCGACAGTATACACCGAAGCGCGGATGCAATCGAACGCCTATGATCGCACGCGCCTTTTGGCGGGCACCACACTACACGCCCGGCCGGAGAGTGCTACCGCCGAGGACGTGGATCCGCTCGCTGAACTCCGGGATGCTCCGGAGGAAGACCCAGCCCTGACGGCTGCCGTTACGACCAGACCCAAGGCCTTGCATGGGGCCGCATGCTTTTTCTGTGGGGGGCCACGTCATGCCCGGGTCGTGTGTCCGGCACGAGACGCTATATGCCATTTGTGCTCATTAAAGGGACATTACGCGAAAGTGTGCAGGAAAACGCACGTGGCTCGCGGCTCATTGACTCGTGCAGTCGTGGTCGCGCGGGCGCAGCGACCTTGAATGGGCTCATTGCGGAGCCCGCGAGAGCCCGACACCCGGCGCCTTACCCGACTTCGAAGGGGAGGGCCCCTCTCTGCGGACCCCTGGGCGCTCAGACGTCCTTGGCGGGCGTCACCGGACAGCCACCACCGTCTCATTCTCCATCGGGCACAAAGGCCATGTCCTTGGCCAAACTCCGGGCCACGCAAGGGGCTTTGAAACCTCGCCAAGCCCCAGCGGAACGTACTCCTCGAGTCGTCCACGAGCTAACAGCGGCCCACGCCCCGACAAAGGAGATAAGGGAGCTTTCCAATACTACGGAGGCCTTTTGCTGCCAAAAATGTCAAAAGGCGATTTCGAATACTACGGAAGCCTTTTTCTGCCAAAAATGTCAAAAGGCGATTTGGGATACTACGGAAGCCTTTTTCTGCCAAAAGTGTCAAAAGGCGATTTCAAATACTACAGAGGCCTTTTCTCGTCAGAATTGTCAGATTTTGAATCGCGAAACACCGGAATGCTGGGGAAAGCCCTCTGATGACGATAATGGATTCCCCATGGTCAACGCAGACTCCGGCCACGACCGCAAAACTGCTGCTGGCGTAGGATCCACCCGCGAGGCGGGTCCGACCCATTCGGGGGGCTCAGTCCCGCTCCCAGCAGCCTCGTCTGGCCTGGCTCAAGCCCTTATTCCCCTCATGGTTGAAGGCCATTGTGTTCGGGCCTTGGTGGATACAGGATCTACGGATAGTTTTATCGACCAGCGACTTGTGCTCAAGCATGGATGGCGGATCTGGCGGTCTACGAGACGAATCTTCATGGCTTCCCAGGGGCTTCGGCTCAGCACGAAGGGGGAATGCCGATTGAAACTCGTGCTAAAGGGACGGGTTTTCCCTGATGTACACCTTATGGTTTTACCCGCATTATGTGCTGATATTCTGTTAGGACACGATTTTCTTAAGCTGCATGGACGTCTGGTAATGGAGTTTGGTGGGCCTGACACTCTTGTTGTGGGGGCGGACGACGCGCTTGCGGTGTGCGCCCTAGCGCAAATGTGGCGACGCATGGTAATCGACTATTCCCAAACGATTAACCGCTTTACACAGCTGGATGCCTACCCCCTTCCGGGGATGGATGCGCTAGTGCAACAGGTGTCCCAGTATTCGGTCTATAGCACTCTCGACCTCCGTAGTGCGTACCACCAGATCCCTATCTCTAGGGCGGATCGTATCTATACCGCATTTGAGTCGGGGCAGCGGTTGTACCAATTTACGCGATTGCCTTTTGGGGTAACGAACGGGGTCGCTTGTTTCCAGAGGGCCATGGATGACCTCGTTGCGCGGGAGCACTTAACCGATGTTTTCGTCTACCTCGATAATCTTACGGTTTGTGGATATGACCAAGGGCACCATGATGCTAATCTGAAGCGCTTCCTCGAGGTCGCGCAGCGGTATCACTTAACTATGAACGAGGATAAGTGCCAATACTCCCTACGCACGATAGATCTTTTGGGGTACACCGTGACCCATGGCTCTGTCGCTCCGGATAAGGAGCGTCTGCGACCTTTGCTCAACATGGCCCCTCCCTGCGATCGGGCGTCCCTGAAGCGCGCCCTTGGGCTGTTCGCCCATTACTCCAAATGGGTGCAAAGTTTCTCCGCGAAACTTCGCCCCCTTGTGGCCTGCGACACCTTCCCCCTGAGTTCGGCCGCATTGACGGCCTTTGAAGGCCTTAAGACCGACATCGCCCGAGCCGCCGTGGCGACGAGAGCGGCTCGTTCGTCCTCGAAAGTGACGCCTCGGATCAGGCCATCGCGGCGACCCTCTCCCAAGGGGGGCGTCCCGTGGCTTTCTTTTCACGGACTCTTACCACCGCTGAGCGGAGGCACTCGTCCGTTGAAAAGGAAGCATATGCGATCGTCGAGTCTATTCGGCGATGGCGCCCATACCTACTCGGGCGGAGCTTCCAAATCATCACAGACCAGCAAAGCGTTGCGTTCATGTACGACACCTTACACGCCCAGTGCATTAAGAACGAGAAAATCACTCGCTGGCGTATCGAACTCGCCGACTTCTGTTACACCATCAAATATCGCCCGGGGAAGGATAACCAGGCCGCCGATGCCTTATCACGACCGGCTACATGTGCTGGTATCACCTCTTTGGAGGGCCTACGGGTGCTGCATGCCACTGCGGGCCATCCCGGCGTAACGCGTTTCGCTCATTTTGTGCGGAGTGGGAATCTCCCATACTCGATTGACGATATCCGCCGTATCTGTCGCGACTGCGCTATCTGCGCGGAAATCAAACCGCGTTTCTATAACCCTCCCATGGGGACTCTGGTGAAGGCTACACGCCCGTGGGAACGCTTGGCGATGGATTTCAAGGGCCCATTGCCGGTGTCGAGCGGCTCTCGCCAGCTGCTCACTATCGTTGATGAGTACTCGCGATTCCCCTTTGCTTATACATGCGCGGACATGACTGCTGCCACGGTGATGCGATGCTTACAGAACTTGTTCTCAATGTTCGGTTACCCGGCCTATGTCCATACCGACCGGGGTGCGGTCTTCTTCTCTCAGGAGGTGCGCGGCTATCTGCTCCAAAATAACATTGCGTCTAGTTACACCACGCCGTACAGACCCCAGGCTAATGGGCAGATCGAACGCTTCAACGGGATTATCTGGAGGGCCGTCATGCTCCACCTCCGGACCCTCGGCCGGGGCCTCGATAAATGGGCTTGGTCGCTACCTGTGGCGTTGAACTCGATCAGGGCTCTCCTGAGTACGGCAACCAACCAAACTCCCCACGAGCGACTTTTCCACCACCCCAGGAGCTCGGGGTGTATACGGTCTTTGCCCAGTTGGCTCGCTGGGCCCGGGCCGGCCTACCTTAAATGGGCGGTTCGCGCGAGCAAGTACGACCCCATAGTGGACAAAGTGCAGATTCTCCAGGCTAATCCTGAGCATGCTCGTGTGATGACGGCTGATGGCCGTGAGACTACTGTCTCCGTCCGTCACCTTGCCCCTTGCGGGGTCGACGACCTAAGTAGGGAATCGGACGAACCGATCGAACCCATCTATGAGTCTATGGCCTCTCCCGACGCTCCCATCGCCGAAAGTCTACCGACCCTCCCCTCGCCGAGACTACCTGGGCCCGACGACTTGGAGTTACCCCCTTCGTCACCCGACCCTGTTGGCGCCTCTGACGCCGGGGACACAGGGATATGTGATGCCGTACCCGGGGAATTTCGGACGCGTGCTGGCAGAGAAATTCGCCGCCCGGCCCGATACGGTTGGGTCGACTGATATTCCGCACCCTATTCGTGCTGACGCTCACTCGCTTTTAGCCGCGCGGCCGTATAATTCTGACGGGGGGAGAATGTAGTGAAATCGTATTCGTACTGAACCCGGGGTGATGCTCGCTGCACGTTGACACCGCTAGGGGCGTGACTATAAGACCCGCTGCTGCGAACGGTGCTCCAGAGACTTCTCCTGTGACATGTTACATCGGTAGCCTCGCTAATGGTACGCCTGTATAGAATATCCAGCTTGCTTGCATTGAATGATATGAATGGACCCATGAGATGTCGCATCGTATACTTATTGTGTATTTCTACTTTACAGGATGATGTGATGATCTAAATGCAATTAAACCAACCATTGGACTAAAGTTGTGTGGACCTGATTGGTTTTCCACAACAGTAACTATGAAAACGATGTCTTGTTTAACACTCTTAATATTTGAAACATTACAGCATATGAAGACATAATTCGTGTTTTATATTTATAAAAATACATTTTGCTAATACACTTTGTTAAGGATGTATTTAATTTTAGTATTTTTCAGCAAAGAAGGTCCTTCTTGTTTGTTGTCTTCGGGTATGCTCGCCGATGATCCTCTGCCATCTCGATCGTGTATTGGAGCTGATCCTCATGCTTGGTACGCCCTTTTGCCGTGAACTCGTGGATGAGGGCCACTCCTCTTTCAGCAGTATAGTTAGTCAGGAGGAGCTTGCCGACCCCTTCCTTCCTCAGATTGTACCCGGCTGATGTTATCCAGGCCGCAGCGGGCATTGACAAGAACGCAGTATAGATTTCAAGATGGTGGAATTCCTCTTAGTTGTAGGGGTGAAGAGGTCCAGAAGATCTTTTGCAACGACGTCTCTTGCGATGGCCAACACACGAGGGCGGGGCTCGAGGTATCCTTCCAGAGAGTTCATGTTAGAGACCATCTTGAGTTTGTCAGCATCTGCAACATCGTCGCCAAAGAGAGCGAGGCCGACTGTAACTTCAGACAAGTACCATAGATTCCGACTCATCGCCTTTGTGCCGGCTTCCTTGATGATGGGATCCTCATGTTCTGCGAGTTCCTTGAACAGCTTGAGGTCCATTCGTGTTTCTGCGGAAGCTGGCTTGGCTGTGAACCAGACGCGAAGGTAATATTTTACAACGAAAATGCAGACATCTCCGAGATTTTCCCAAAGAAGTCCCATGCGGTTGGACCCCATGTGGTTCGACTGTGCGCGACCCCTAAACATTGATGTCTTGAACTGATTTTTATACTTTTCTCATGAAGTGGATCAAAATTGCAGTGAGCGAACGCGTGTGACAACTTCATGTTTTTTTTAAAACACCCTAACATATATATATATATATATATATATATATATGTATATATATGTATATATATATATATATATATATATATATATATATATATATATATATATATATATATATATATATATATATATATATATATATATTGTCGTGTGATTCCCCGGGTGAACACAGCAGGGATCAAGGATAGCCAAAGTAAGCTTTTAACTCCGAAGGTGATGATGAAATGCGGATTTTACTATACATGTGCGGGAGGAAGAAAGAGAAGAAGAGGAAGCTGAAGAGCTTACCTGTGGTCCTGCGGCAGTCCTCAAACCTGCGGAAAATAAACTCAAAGATGGGAATTCGAATGTACAAAAATGCCGGCTATATTTAACGGAATGCCGGTAATACAGAATAAAACGCGCGATAATAAATAATGTCCTAAATTGGGACGTTTCCCACACCAGACTTGAAACCAGAAAGGTAAACTGGATAAAATAAAGACGTGTGGTTATTTAGTGGGACTTATCTCAGATCGGCTCCTGGGGTCTCGTCAGTCTGCGAACGGTTCCCGGAGCTCGCAGGCCCAACGCCGCTTTTGCCTTGGTGGGAAGAAGGCCTCAATGTGCCCTTGTTCACTAGGCCTTGATGAAGGCATCCCGTGCGAGGCAAACGAGCAGGCGTGCAGCCCATTCCCCAGCCGTGCCCGTCCTCACGAATTTGGCACGTAAACCACAGCTCTTTGTTCTTTGCGCTCTGCCTCTTTATGACCACCAGCACGGTCCCGGAACATGGCCGTGGCTATGAAGACAATGAATCAAGAAATGTCAGTGCACAGCCGTCTCCCACCAAAGTCCGGAACCAAGCAGGCACAAGATGGAATCGTCAGCACAAGAGACAAGCGGCAGAGTACATGAGGAGAAGAAAGAAGGAGGACCCAGAGGACAAAATGCCGGCCAGAGAGTTATTTTATTGGCCGTCTCTTGACGTCATCGGCCCTCTCCACCAATGCCTGCAGGTCACCACTACCTTGTCCAGCTCTCCACCTATCAGTGCGCAGTCCACCTCTGACGTCATCGGTTGTCCTTGCCAATCGGCGCGCTGCTTCCTCCTCCACCTTCCCTCCACCAATCAGCGGGTAGCTTCTTGCTCCCGCCTTCCTGCTGGTCAACTCCTGCCCAATCACTGCCCTTTTGGGCATGGCTTTCAGCCTGCCTGACCTTCGTGGTGAAGTTGCTGGTGGTATGCCATTGGCAGTGCTAAGAACTGGCTTCCGGTTGGTTTTTTATTGTTATTTACTGTAATTCCAATGGGCACTTTCTGCGCTAGTGTCTATTGTGGTGCCACGAGGGACAAAGGATAAATTACATAGGAGAAGACATACAGGGATAATTTATCCTTATTCCCTAAGCTAAATAACGTACCACCCCCCCCCCTCATGACGGGGACAGATATACAACTTCATCCGACATCCGGGCTAAACAAATATTTATTATATGGGCTAATTCTACCCGACATA
The DNA here is from genome assembly GCF_964187855.1 of Myxine glutinosa. Lineage (NCBI taxonomy): Eukaryota > Metazoa > Chordata > Myxini > Myxiniformes > Myxinidae > Myxine > Myxine glutinosa. The sequence goes on from NC_136268.1 coordinate 125,751,126, forward strand.
CGGAGGTAATTCTACCTGACAAATACTTATTATAATTTATACATCCTACCTGTTCTAAAGTATCTCTACCCCACCGAAATAACACAATCCCTCCTCCCTCCCCCCCCCCCCGGAACCGTAGCCCCGCAAGGTTCATTTGCAGGTGCTACCATCCCAGTCTTACCACTTTCCGACTCACACTTAATTAGCCTATGAAATAAAACAGGAGGGCTGTGGGAAGTGAGCCGAAGCTACTTACCTATTCTCCTTACTGTTCTACCCCCTTAAGCAACCATGTACATTTCAAATATTTACAAAATTATTGAACTCCTCGTTCCTAACTCCTGGGGAGAAAGAAAAACAACAACACGCAAATCCATGTGCGAGTGTGTGTGTGTGACACACTCTCTCGTGTGCGAGTGTGACCCACTCCCCCCTCACCCCCCCCTGTGTGTGTGTGTGTGTGTGTGTGTGACCCACTCCCCTGTGTGTGTGTGTGTGTGTGTGTGTGTGTGTGTAACCCGCTCTCCCCCATGTGTGTGTGTGTGACCCACTCCCCCATGTGTGTGTGTGTGTGTGTGTGTGTGTGTGACCCCACTCCCCCGTGTGTGTGTGTGTGTATGTGCGTGTGTGTGTGTGTGACCCACTCCCCCGTGTGTGTGTATGTGTGATGCACTCCCCCCCATGTTTGTGTGTGACCCACTCCCCCGTGTGTGTGTGTGTGTGTGTGTGTGTGTCCCACTCCCCTCTGTGTGTGTGTCTGGCCCACTCACCCCCCCCCCCATGTGTGTAACCCCCCCTGTGTGTGTGATCCACTCCCCCCGTGTGTGTGTGACCCACTCCCCCGTGTGTGTGTGACCCACTCCCCCCCGTGTGTGTGTGACCCACTCCCCCGTTTGTGTGTGACCCACTCCCCTGTGGGTGATCCACTCCCGGGTGCAGTGCGCATGATGTGGGAGGGATGGGGGCAGGGAGGGAGAGGATTTGAGCTCTTGAAGTCACATTTTACACGAGATGTAATCACACATTTCAAACTGTATTTCCCATGTGCATGCACATGCATTCACATGTTATCAGAAGTAAATACATTGTATAGATTGCATCATTTGTGGATCTGATAAATTGCCAGTCACCAGTTTGTAAAACTGAATGTGCAACATCTAAATTCTAAATGAAGACGTCCATGCCTGTGGGATTCCCACGGGTGACCCCACTAGTCTTTATATATAATCTCCGTAGGTGATACGTCTGTCCGAGGGAGTGGCTACACCTGGTCTGGGACGGGCTTCAAAAACAAATATCCACCATTTTGTTTCCTCACATAGCTATGAGGCCTCTTTTGTTAGTCCCGTGGTGTCTAGCTCTCTCTCACAGTTTTATTTCAACTCTAATTCGATATCTCATTTCATTTTTCACAGTCGCTAACATGGTTTTAGACTCGGTTGAAAAAAAAAAAATGGGAATAAAATTCGATGAATGTTTCCGTTTATAGAACAAAATGCATTTTCAAAGGCCTGTTACATAAACACCATTGACACTCTCTCACGGATTTATGTCCACTATAATTGATGATCTGATTTCATTTTTATCGATGGTTCTAGACTCGGTTTCAGCAATAATTGAGAAAATTCACGCACATGTGGGAAAATGCCGAGATATATTTTAAAAATCGTGGCACGATATATCGTACACCGCCCATATAACACAGACGGGAAATTGCCGAGATATATTTAAAAATCGCGGCACGATATATCATCACTGCCCAAATAACTCAGATGGGAAAATGCCGAGGTATATTAAAAATTCGCGTTTTCTTTTCCGTTAAGATATATTGCTTTTCCGTTTGATGACAGTCGTCACAAAAAAGTCAACAATGTGGGGAGAGGGGCAGAGCTTCGTTCGAAATTTGCCGACAGATATTTCTTCATTCCAATTTCATTCATCTAAACTCTAAAGGTAATCCTGTTTGAAAACTCCATTCATTCCATCGATGTTTTTTTTTCACACGAGTTTTCAAGGCTGAATCGTGTTCACATCCAGGATTAATAAACAAACTCCATTTCACGTGTGCATGGACATGTAATTCACGTGTAAAATAAATAAATAAACACAGACGGGAGATTGCCAAGAGATATTTTATCATTCTTATTTGATAAGTTATGTGCACGTACACTTTTAATAAGTTTATTTGAAATCGTTGATTTAAAAAATGTCATTTTGTATGCTGTAACGAAAAGAGTAACATTGGTTTTCTCGGGACAGAAACGTGTTATGTGAATTTCTTCTACACCGCCCAAAAGACTTTTCCTAGGGACTTTTCCATTTGAGCTGTATTCTTTATATAGTTGGAATGTTTCATTCTTTGGACGTAGTCACAATAAAAAGTTGCAATTAGGTACTCTGCACGTGTGGAGAAGGGCAGAGCATTGTTTACGTGCTGCCACTCGCGTTTGTAATCGCCCCCCTCCCCCATGTATGTGTGTGTGTGTGTGTGTGTGTGTGTGCATGTGTGTGTATGTATGTGTGTGCGTGTGTGTATGTGTGTGCATGTGTGTATGTATGTATGTGTGTATATGTGTGTGTGTATGTGTATATATGTGTGTGTTTGTGTATGTGTATATGTGTGTGCATGTGTGTGGGTGTACGTGTGTGTGTGTGTGTGTGTGGATTTATGTGTATGTGTGCTTGTGTGTCTGTGAATAAGAGAGAGACAGAATTGTGAGGAATAGAAATGAAAAAAAACAAACAGATGTGTGTGTGTGTGACCCTCTCCCCCCATGTGTGTGTGTGTGTGTGTGACCCTCTCCCCCCATGTGTGTGTGTGTGTGTGTGTGTGTGTGTGTGTGTGTGTGTGTGTGTGTGAGACCCAGTCCCCTGTGGGTGATCCAGTGATCCACTCTCTGGTGCAATGTACGTGATGTGGGAGGGATTGGGGGTGTGGAGGGAGAGGATTTGAGCTCTTGAAGTCACATTTTACATGAGATGCAATCACACATTTCAAAATGTAGTTCCCTTGTGCATGCATATGCATTCACATGTTATCAGAAATAAATAAATTGTGTAGATTACATCATTTGTGGATCTGATAAATTGCCAGTAACCAGTTTGTAAAACTGAATGTGCAACATCTAAATGAAGTCGTCCATGCCCGTGAGATCCCCACGGGTGACCCCACTAGTCTATATATCTATATCTAATCTAATCTAAATATCTATAAAGCTCAGTTGACTTTTTGCTCCACCAAATAGCAGCGAAATGGAGTTGAGTAACAGGGTGAAAATTCTACAGATGCTGTGATACATAACTACCTCTGTCGGTTTGAATGTTTGAAAGAGAATAGACGTCTGGATCAATTTTTGAATTAAATTTAAATCCCGATATATATATACAGACTTGGCATTTAATATGGAATATTTTTTTTGTGGGGGTGAACTTACTTTTCAAGATGTCTTAGAACCAAAAGTTCATTGGAATTATGTTGAAATTATTCTAGATTTTGTTAATGTGACCTTTAAAAGAAACAAAAACCACATTTGACATTTCGAAACAAATAAATTGATCCTTGAAAGTGATGTAAACTGATATCGAAATCAATTCATGGACAGTACTGTGTTAAACTTCTCTACGTTTTCCAGAAGTATCTCTTTATTTTGCACATTAGCCAATTTTTTTTTTAACAAAAACAAAAGTTAAATTACGACTGGGATTATGGACAGTAAAATTACTGTTCAGTACTTCATGTAACCCCCACGAGCATTCAGGAGAGCACGTACACGTTGAGGCATGGTGTTCACGAGATTTGCCGAGGTTTGGACAGGAATCGCTTGCCATGCAGTGACAATAGCCTGCTGCAATTCACGCACAGAGGTCGGCTGCTGGTCCAAGTGGTCGATTTGATGCGTTAATTCTGCCCACAAGTTCTCTATCGGATTCATATCCGGGGACATGGCAGGCCACTCCATATGCTCTACACCATGGTCAGCAAGAAAGTGTTGGATCATGCGAGCACGACGAGGCCATGCATTGTCATCTTGGAAGACAAAGTTTCCCCAAAAGGCTGCACGAGCAAATGGAAGCAATGTTTCTTCCAGAATGGCCCTGTACTTGAACTGGTTCAGGTTTCCATTCAGAACAACCAGGTCAGTTTTGCCCCCTGCATGAAAAGCAGCCCAAACGGTCACCCCACCACCTCCAGCTTGGACTCTTGGCACTATACAATCTTTGTTGTAGGCTTCATGCACTTGTCTGCGCACTCAGATGCGGCCATCTTGACGATAGACAAGAAATCTAGACTCGTCACTGAAGATCACGTGATTCCAGTGTCCTGGCTGCCATTGACGGTGCTCTCTGGCCCACTGCAATCGGCGCTGGCAGTGTTGTCTGGTCAGGCGTGGCTTTCTCAGGAGATGCCTGGCACGATAGCCTGCTTGAACCAGTCGTTGGTTGAATAGCCTTCTGGATACAGGCACATTTGCCAGTTGCTGCCACTCAGCCCCAAGCCGATTAGTTGACGTGGTATGGCCATTGCGGACTAACCGGTGCAGCTGGCGATCATTCCTCCTTGTGGTTCTGCTGGGACGTCCTGGCCTCGGTATTGGAGTAGGGACACCCCTGTGAGCATTTCGTTTCAGGATCTTTGACACCTGACCTTGAGTGATGCCATACTGCCGAGCAATAGCATGCTAGTTCATGCCGTAATTTCGTAAAGCCACCACTCCATGACAAACAGCATTGTCGAGTTGATGGACCATCTCCAGAGGAAGCGGCATTAACCTTTGGAGACGTGCAGCAGTTGTTTTCCACTAATACAGAACGCAACAACCCTTGTATACCCGACTGTGAAGCCAATCATCAAATGCACGTGTCCGTACATTTTGCCACGCCACCTGTGATATAATCCTGTTGTTGACTTCTTGCTGCGACAGACAATCAGTGACATGGTTCTTTTTACAAATAAATCACCAAAGTGTAGAAGAAACTCACCAGATTGATATGTTGTAACCCATCTGTGGATCGGTCCCATCGGTCGATGGGTCTGACCCATCTGTGGATACACGAGAAATGACAATGCAGACCCATCGGCCGATGGGTCTGCATTGTCATTTCTTGTGCATCCACAGATGGGTCAGACCCATCGGCCGATGGGACCGATCCACAGATGGGTTCCAACAGATATACTGAGTTAAGAAAGTAAACTCAAGTCAAGAAAAAAAAAAATTCCATATTAAATGCCGTCTATATATATATATGTATGTGTGTGTGTATATATATATATATATATATATTGTTACGGTAATAACACAATTGGTGTCCAAAATTTGGGCTAAATAAATTTAGTCCCAGGTTCGAATCCAAACTCCTGACAACCAATTGTTACGGACGTGGTTAAAGATGTTATTTTGACCGAGCGGTGGTATGACCGCGACCGAACAGTTATTCCCCGACTCTATACCCGATTTGCCCCAAACTTTGGCCGGATCGCGCCACCGCTATTCAATCGGGAAAACTCTAAAGCGACCGAATACAAAGAGGAAGAAGACGTACAGAAGAGGAATTGGATTTATTATTTACACATATAAGTAGGAATAAAGCAGTCACGTTTATTTACAGATGAGATTAGATACACAGTGCAACACTAGCTTACCTACAGTCTTAATTAACCCAGGGACAGAACAAACAAGGACAGACTTACGCGGGGAATGATGATAGGACTGGCGGGAGATGGAGGGATTGCGGGATAGGGAGGTCCAACTGGTCCTGCAACCGATCGACTTGTTGGGCAGCCGCCGCCCCTTCACGGCCCTGCTCCAAACTGCCGTCCAGGCCTCACGCTGCTGTGGCTGCAGTTTCGGTGGCTCCAGCTGCAGCAAATGCAGTTTCAGTGGCTCGAGCTGCAGCAAGTGCAGTTTCGGTGGCTCGAGCTGCAGTGAGTGCAGTTTCGGTGGCTCGAGCTGCAGTTCAACCCTGGACTTCTTCTAGTCTCTCTGTCGTCAAAGCTCATCTCCCTTGTCTCTCTGTAAAGGCTCATCTCCCTTCTGCTCCTTGGGAAACGCCCTGCCGTGGGTTATATAGGTCCCACCCCTCAACCTTCGCGAACCTCCTCGATGTTTCTTTCCACACCCTCTCCAAGTCCAACCCCTTGTTCGTGGTTGGTTGAGTGGGGCTGACTCACTCCTCCCCTCTATGACGAGGTGGGGACCCGCCTTTCTTCCCCAACCCTGCCTCGTGGTCAATGGCGGCAATTGGAGCGGAGGTAGTTTCCAATCGACGAAAAGGGGGAATGGAGGTTTTGGGAATGGGAATGAAGGGAATCTATCTCTTTCACTGGTGCAATGGAGTATTTCAATTAATGGGAGACACAGCCTTACCCTAAAACACATAATAAGATATAACTATTGAACAGGGGTATTCTATGATTGGCTGTAGTGTGGATGCTTTATGGACTAATTATGGGATGCCCTTTTGACCTTTACACAGCTCCGGAGGCAGGAGGCGCAGAATAACCAATAATAATAATAAAGCACACAATAAAAAAAATACAGTCCTCATATCTGCAACAATATATATACACACACACACACACATATATATATATATATATATATATATATATATAGATATATATATATATACATATATACACACACACACATGTATATTGTTACGGTCCGCGGATTAGATGTTACTTTTACCGAGCGGAGGTAACCGCGGCCGAACAGTTTTTTTTCCCCGACTCACCCGATTCACCCAGACGTTGGCCGTATCGCGCCACAGCTACTCAATGTGGGAAAACTCTAAAGCGACCGAATGCAAAGAGGAAGAAGAAGACGTACAGAAGAGTAACGGGGTTTATTGTTTACACGCACATAAGCAAAAAGAGCAGTCACGATTATTTACAGGGGACATGAGATGCAGGTGACACAGTGCAAATGACTAGCTTACCTAACAGGCTTAATTAATACCCAGGACAGAACAAACGAAGACACAGACTCACGCGGGGAATTGCAGAGTGGATTGGCTGGAAGGAGGAATGTTCAGCTCGGACCACAAGCTGGAAGGCTTGGCAGGGCGCACAGCAAGCCGGGCCTCGTCAGGCTGGGAGCGAGCAGGGCGACGGCAGCACGCGTATCTCGCTGCACGTGGCCGGGGCTGGTTGTCGCTCCACGTCTCGGGCTCTTTTGGGTCCTCCCCTTCTTTCTCCCAAATCGTCTGACGTGTCTTTCTCTCCTTGCGCACTTGTCTCTCTGAAGGTCGTCTCTTTTCAGACTCAGAACTCATCTGCTTGGGGAACGTCCCGCAGCGGGTTATATATTCCCCGCCCCTCAACCTTTTCGAACCTCCTTGATCTTTCTTGCCACACCCTCTCGAATTCCAACCCCTTGTTTGTGGTTGGTTGAGTGGGGCTTGCTCACTCCTCCCCTCTCTGACGAGGTGGGGACCCGCCTTTCTTCCCCAACCCTGCCTCGTGGCCAATGGCGGCTTTGGAGGGGATGTAATTGCCAATCGAGGCTTGGCAATTACGAAAGGGGGAAATGGAGGTTTTTGGGAATGGGAATGAAGGGAATCTATCTCTTTCACTTGGTGCAATGGAGTGTCATTCTAATGGAAGACAAGGCCTTACTCTAAAACACATAATAAGATATAAGCTACTGAACAAGGGTTTTATCGTGTCCTGCAATGTGGTGTTTATGGAATTAACTACCGAGACGCCCTTTTTATCTTTCCACAACTCTGGAGGCAGGAGGGGCCATATCCAACAATGTTACACAACAATTTCCAATACAATACAATTAAAAAAATGCCATCCTCATATCCGCAACAATATATATATATAAACGCGAGTTGTCTGTGTGTCCGCGTTTTATTCAGAGATGGCTGAACGGATCTTTATCAAACTTTCAGAGGTTCATCATTGAGTGCCTGGGAGTGTTTTAGGCAAAAAAAAAAAAGATTGAAAAAAAAATTCGTTTTTTTGGAGTTAAAAGAAATAAACAAACAAATAAATAAATCGCTCGATAGTGCCGAAGCCTTTTAAATGAATGACAGTTAAACGCAAGTACACATTCACATAAATAAATACAAAACAATTACCAGTCATTTGAATACAAATAAATCAAACAATTCCGGAAGTGTACAAATTTGGTAGTATGGCTTCTTCTTCTTCCTGATCGGCATCACACTTAACTCAGAAACATGAGCCACATTCACTCAGAAACGTGAGACACTCCCCTTCCTCTCCTGCATGTGAAACATCATCTTCGTGCACTATCGGTGAATTTCGTCTGTCGGTTGCATCGTTGATGAGGTACTGTGATGCTGATGATGTGGTGTGCTTATCGACTCGACAGGAATATATAATTTGGTCGAAATGTACCTACAAACGACATTGTCATTCAGAATGTGATTGAAGAGCTTGTGGGTGTTAGGACAGTTGTTAAAAGTTGAATTCGATCAAATATTATATATTTTGAGTCAAATTAGAGGCTAAAATGATTTTATCCCGAGTAACATTCTCCTGTCAAAGTTATAGTTCAAGAACATTCTTAACATTCCTAATGAAGCATTCTGGTCAATGGCTTGCGCATCTCTGACGGGGCTTTTGGCCAACAATACCCACTTAGAGAAGTAATCTTTGGCAAGGTACCTGCAAAGCAAAAACTTTTCTGTAGATGAGCCTCATTCCGTAATCTGACACGACAATGAACTTGGGAAAAGTATCTCACTATATGTGAGTTCTCAAAAGAAATGATGATAATGTGTGAAAGTATTAATAACAACTGACAAGCCCATAAAGTCCAGAAAGGGCATATCTCTGAAAAATTGACGAAACGCCCTGAAACTCGAACTAGTTCTGTAAGTTATCATAATAGAGCCATGTACCAAGTTTCAGTTGAATATGATAAGGGGTATGGGAAAAAAGTCTGAAAAACCACAGGTGGGATGGACGAATGGACAAATGGATGGACAGAAAAATCTATTCACTGGAGGGGAGTAATAACATCAATGTAATAATGAATTATTATTCTTAACAATGGTGACAGAATTTCCAATCTTGCAATCCCATAAGGTTAAAAAATTTGAATTGGTTAAATACAAAAAGGGGTTATATTGATTTAAAGCATTTAAAGGCTAACCCCCGCTCTGGCTAACCCCCGCTCTAGCAGGGAAAATGGCCTTAAAATGCATGTTGTTGTTGTTGTTGTGTATTGATTTAAAGCAAAGGTATGGAGAAGATATTCAAACCAAATGACAACACTGGATCATGGCTGACAACATGCCATGGGAGTTTGATGAAGACTGGGCCTGTAGACAGAGTTCCAGTGTCGCGAAATAAATCCGCCCCCGTATAAACTCTCCACCCGGCGAATCTGTACCGGTATAAACTCGCCCCCCCCCGGCGGATACGTTTCTCGCCTCCATCAGAATAGAATCGCCCCCCCCCCATTCTCGTTTACATCTCCATTAAATAAAACATATTTTCCGAGCATTTTCTCAACAAATAAGGTCTTGGCGTTTCAATACGCGCATTATTTATCGTATTCTCACATAGTTTTAATATAGTTAATTATGTACATACATAGTATAAAATCATGTACATAGTATAAATACGTCCCGAGACCCTTCAAAACAATAATATCATTACTTGACATCATACTGTTGAAATTTTCAAATTACTTCCAGTTGTATACATGTACACCAATATATTTAACACGGATATCAGAATGAAACTTACACTTGAAAAGGACATGGAACTCTTGTTCAGTATTAAATACATCATGTATGGTATGGCAACACTGAGACACTCTAGCTTCATTTCGAATGTACTTATGTGACATGTACTTTAAAATTACTACATCTGAAACGAGCAATATGCTTTCTAAAATAAGTAGGAACAGTGATCGATAAATGAGATTCAACATTTAATAATGACTTATAGTGCTTATAAGTAAAACTCTGAGATATGTTATCAACAGATGCTGACCACATTCGAAAACGATTATCATAAGTCTTTGTCTAAAAGTTGCAACAAACATTGACATCTCCAACTTCTTGTGACAACCACACAAAGCCAAATCCATACTGATATAATATCGTTTTTATACGAGTCGCCCGTGCAACCCGACCAGCATCATCAAGCTATTTTAACATGTTATAACATTCATAAGGTAGTCTAGTATTGTTTGGTTGTACAAGTTTACACCAATATTCAGTTGCTCGAGTTGTAGATTAATTGTAAAAGAACTCTTCCACAATCACCAAGAGCCATACAATTGTTACACTTTTTTCCAAGTTTGAATATCTGCTGAAACATGTACATATATATTATGAGGGGGCGATTTTGTCACGGGGGAGAGTCTATTTCGTGGCAGGGGGGCGAATCTATTTCGAGGGGGGCGAATCTGTACCGGTCAGAATCGTCGGGGGGCGGATCTGTTTCGGGGGCGGATCTGTTTCGTGACACCGGCATGAAGAATGATCAACAGCCTTGCTGTTCAAGTTGAAATTCAGAAATGAGAGGATTGTTTCTTCTACAGATGCATAGTTTTGAGTCACTCTGTGGGGATAGAATGACCTTGTCATTCAGACTGTGATTGGAGACCTTGTTCGGATTGGAATAACATATTCACTGACACATAGAAAATCACACTCACTCACTCACCGACTCAATTACTCATTCACTCACAATGGAAGTGTTGAATGAAAGGTATACTTCACACAAAAACCTATGATGGAGGGAAGACAAGAATGTCAAATGGTGTCGGTTTAGTACTCCAGTATAGAGAGACAAAAAACATTGCTTGTAACTTGATGTATATATATATGTGTATATGTATGTATGTACCCCAAAAAATTACTTTATGGTGAGCTGAAGGAGGGCAAACTTGTACCTGGAGGACAAAGTTACGTTACAAAGACGCTGTGAAAAGACATCTGAAGAAAGCAAACATTAATATAGGGAACTGGGAAGAACTTGCCAGAGATAAAAAAAAAAAAACAGTGGAAAACTGTTGTCTCCAACTCGGTTGAGATGGTTGAGCAACAAAGAGATTATGAATATCAACGCCGTCATCTCCAGCGGAACAAAGTCGGCAATAAAAAACGACCAATAAATCTATTTTGCCCTCATTTCAATAGAGGATTTATATCGAATGTTGGTCTCGCTTTCCATCGTCGTGCAGACAAGTGCTGACCCATACGCCTTCATGGACATCGTCGTTCGCGATGGACAGTCGAAGAAAACAGGGTGCTTTAATAAAATGTTAACACTTCTGAGAAGTTTTTTTGCAGTTCACTGAAATGGCAACAAGATTGACTTTGGAGCAAATAGTCAGGTTCACTATGTCAATAAATTATATTTCGTTCAAAATCATGGTAGATGAGCAAACCTATACATTTTTGGAAAGGTTATAGCATAAGGAAACTAAAAATCAATGTTTGCATTTGGAGAGATACCTGTATGGCGGCCATTTTGGATTTTCAAAATGGCCACTGTAAAATACATATTTTGTTCTATTTCTGCCTCTAATTACCCTAAAAACTTTTTAAAATATACTAAACCTATATTTTCAGGGACAAGGAATCCAATGAAAGTATCAAATTAGTGCTATGGGGAATGGTAAGACACGAATCAAAGGTTTTGAATTGCCAAATACTGTCTTTATATTCGCGATAAGTTGCATAATCAAATACATGTTATCATTTTGTACAGGCAGTTAATAACATCAAAATGTGTCACATTAATTCATATCACCAAACATACACAGGCAGTCAGCAAAATCATATATACACATGCAGTCGGTATAACTTCACATCTACACAGGCAGTCAATGGCATCAAACATACACGATTACAGAATATGCCATTTAGAGTTCGTCATCACTGTCCTGTGTGTCGTATCCGACAATATAGTCCACATCGTTTTCACAGTCCGTTCCACACAAGCAAAGGTCGGTCAAATTGATTGGCAAATCGAATTGGTCGAATGGTCGATCGAATCGAATTCGATGAATCGAATCGAATCGAATCGATCGAATTGGTCGAATGGTCGAATGGTCGATCGAAGCGATTGGTCGAATTGGTCGAATGGAATTGGTCGATTGGTCGAATGGTCGAATTGGTCGAATGGAATTGGTGAATTGGTCGAATTGGTCGAATCGAATTGGTCGGAATTGGCAAATGTAAACATTGATTTTCAGATTTTCCATGTAATAACGTTTCCAAAAAATAATGTATAGGTTTGCTAATCTACCATGATTTTGAACGAAAAAACATAGTGAACCTGACTAAAAGAAGAAAGGTTGCTGCATGGATGGACGTCTTTCAGTCACCCACGGTGGTTCACAACAAATACAGAGAGCATTTCAGATGTGATCCACCCTTGAGATTGACGACTTATCACGTTTACAACAAGTTGGTCGAAACCGGCTCAGTTGCTGATAATTACAAAGGGAACAGCGGTCGACCACGAACAGGCTTTCTTGCGTAGCCCAGGGAAATCAACCAGACGATTCAGCGTAGAATGTGGTCTTCCCCGGGCAACGGTGTGGAGAATCTTGAACAAGGACCTGGGAACGAAGCCACATCATTTGCAGATTGTGCAAGCCTTACGTTCTGCAAATATAGCCGCTCATGTTGAGGTTTGCAAAGTTTTCTTAGAGATGAAGAATTTGGAACCTGACATTGACAGGCCAGTGGCATTCAGTGACGAGGCACCTTTCAAATAAGTGGACGCGTAAACAAACACAACTGTGTCTTCTGTAGTACTGAGAATCCTCGTGTTATGAGTGAGCATGAACGAGACAGTCCCAAGGTGAATGTATGGTGTGTAGTCATTGGAACAAAAGTGGTAGGGCCATATTTTTTTGAAAACACCACAATCAACAGTGTGTAGCGGTTACCGCTGGATGCACACAATCGCCTTGCACCGGCCAGAACACGGCCAGACGCGCCTCTCCCGGGCATGCCCGGACTCACTGTTCCCGGGCACGCCCGAACCTCCCGGGCACGCTCGGTCTCGTCTTTCCCGGGCATGCCCGCTCTCGCCTTTCCAGGGCTCGCCCAGAGCGTCCGGGCATGCCCGCTATCGCCTTTTCAGGGCTCGCCCAGAGCGTCCGGGCATGCCCGCTATCGCCTTTCCAGGGCTCGCCCAGAGCGTCCGGGCATGCCCGCTATCGCCTTTCCAGGGCTCGCCCAGAGCGCCCGGGCACGCCCAGCCTCGACTTGCCAGGCCGCAGCCAAACACGCCCGGGCAGGTCCAGACTCGCCTTTCCAAGGCTCGCCCTTGACACCCGGGCATGCCCGGTATAGCTTTTGCCGGGCAAACTTCCCGACATAAATGTGTATATATATTGCTGCCCGATAAACGGGCTTGTCAGAATACCTGAGCTGTTTTGTTTCAATAAAGCAACTCGGACGAATTCCGTCTTTGGTCGCGTGAATTCTTTCGACTCGCGTTGGAGCGCAGTTCCTTCATTGGTGACCTACCGACATGGATACGGCAGTGACGCTTAAACTGCCTACCTTCTGGGAGGCTCACGCGGCTGTTTGGTTCGCTCAGGCGGACTCTCAGTTCGCCCTGTGAGGCATCACCGCGGACGACACCCGCTTCCACCATGTTGTGGCGGCGCTCGGTTCCGCCACCGCGGCCCGCGCCTTGAGCCTCCTCGAGCACCCGCCGGCTGCTGACAAATACGACGCGCTGAAGACACTCCTCCTCGACGCTTTTGCCCTCTCACCGGCAGCACGCGCACGGCGCCTGCTCGCTCTGCCCGAGCTCGGCGACACGTGCCCGTCAGAGCGCATGGACTATATGCTCTCGTTGCTCGGTGAGCACTCTCCGGATTTTCTGTTCCGCGAGCTGTTCCTTTGCCAGCTGCCTCACCCGGTACGCCTCGCCCTGGCTGGCACGTTGATCACGGATTCCCGCTCCCTCGCCAGGGAAGCCGATAAGATCTCCTCGGCGGGCCAGCACATCGGCGCGGTTACCTGGAGCCCGCCGCCGTCCGAGGCGACGCCCACGACGCCCGAGCGCCCTGCGCGGTTGGAGGCCGAACTGCCGGTGCAACTGGCGGCCGCCACGCCGCACCGCCCGCTTCCAACACGACGGCCGGGGCCTCCACCTGACCGGGCGTGGTGTTATTACCACGCCAGGTTCGGACACAAGGCTCGGACGTGCCGGCCCCCGTGCACTTTCGGCAGGTCGGGAAACGGCCGGGCCGGCGTTCATTCCCAGCCATGAGCGCCGGCCACTCGGGCAACTTGCTGTTTATTCGGGACAAAGCATCTGGGCGGCGTTTCCTGTGTGACACCGGCGCCCAACTGAGCGTCATACCCGCCTCCGAGCAGGACAGGCGGGACGCCGTTTGCGGCCCCTCTTTGGTCGCTGCTAATGGCTCGGCCATACGCACTTTCGGCCCACACGTCGTCACCCTCTGCTTCGGCAGCCAGCATTTTCAATGGACTTTTGTGACCGCCTGCGTCCCCATCGCCTTGCTGGGCGCCGACTTCCTCTGTGCGCACGGGCTGCTGGTCGACGTCAAACGTCGTCGCCTTGTCAACGCCGAGACCTTCAGCTCCCTGGCGTGCACGATGAGCAGCTCCGCGCCGACCGAACTGGCGTGCGCCCTCCCGGCAGCGAACGAGTTCGCTCGCCTGCTCGCGGAATTCCCGGCCCTCACGCGGCCGACGTTTTCGGCCGTCGCGGTGCGGCACGGGATCGAGCACCACATACCCACTACGGGCCCGCCGGTCTACGCCAGGGCCCGCCGCCTCGACCCGGCCAAGCTCGCCATGGCGAAGGCCGAGTTCGACGCGTTGGAGCACCTCGGCATCGTGCGGCACTCCGATAGCGCGTGGGCCTCGCCACTGCACATCGTGCCAAAGCCGGGGGGTGGATGGTGCCCGTGTGGCGACTACCGCAGTCTCAACGACGCTACCACCCCCGACAGGTACCCGATCCCGCATATTCAGGACTTTTCCGCCCGTTTGGTGGGACGGGTCATCTTTTGGAAAATTGACCTGATACGGGGCTGCCACCAGGTACCTGTCTGGGCGGCCGACATCCCGAAGACGGCCGTCATCACGCCGTTCGGCCTGTTCGAATTTTTGCGGATGCCGTTTGGCCTCAAGAACGCGGCCCAGGCGTTCCAGCGCTTGATGGACGGCGTGCTGCGCTACCTGCCGTTTCTTTTCGTCTATCTGGACGATATCCTCATCGCCAGCACGTCCCGCGCCGAGCACCTCCTCCACCTCCGATCACTGTTCGGTCGCCTCAGCGAGCACGGCTTAATTGTCAACCCGGTCAAATGCCACTTCGGCACGACGACCGTTGACTTTTTGGGCCACCGCATCACCAAGACCGGGGCCGTGCCGCTGCCGACTAAGGTCGAGGCCATCACCACGTTCCCGCGTCCCCGTTCCATCAAGGCCCTCCAAGAGTTCCTCGGCATGGTGAATTTTTATCACCGATTCGTGCCCCGTGCTGCTCAGCTCATGCGGCCCCTTTACGAGGCCCTCCGGGGCAAGCCGGCCAAGCATGACATTGTTTGGTCCGCGGCCATGGACGCGGCCTTCACCAGCGCCAAACGGGCCCTCGCCGACGCAACGCTGCTGGCTCACCCGGTGCTCAACGCGCCCATCGCCCTCACTACGGACGCCTCCAACTACGCGGTGGGCGCCGTCCATGAGCAATGGGTGGACGGGGTTTGGCAGCCACTCACTTTTTTCAGCCGGCAACTCCGTCCGAACGAGTTAAACTACAGCACGTTCGACCGCGAGCTGCTCGGGCTATTCCTGGCCGTTCGCCATTTCCGACACCTCCTGGAGGGCCGCACGTTCACGGCTTTCGTCGACCACAAGCCGTTGGTCTACGCAATGGCTAAGGTCACGGAGCCGTGGTCAGCCCGCCAGCAGCGCCACCTCTCCGCCATGTCGGAGTTCACCACGGACATCCGGCACGTCGCCGGCAAAGACAACGCCGTGGCCGACTGTCTTTCTCGGGCCAGCGCGAACGCGGTCCACCTCGGCGTGGACTTCGCGCTCATGGCGGCCGACCAGACCACCGACGCCTCGGTGCAGGCACTCCGTGCGGCGGACACGGGCCTCCGCCTGGCCGACATTCCCTTCGCGGGCACCGTCCTGCTCTGCGACGTCTCCCAGGGCCAGCCTCGCCCCATCGTGCCCGTTTCCTGGCAGCGCCGCATCTTCGCCTCCACCCACGGCCTTTCTCACCCGGGCCGGAAAGCTTCTCAGAAGCTGGTGTCGGCGCGTTTCGTCTGGCACGGCCTTCGACGAAACATCCGCGACTGGGCCAACGCCTGCACGGCCTGCCAGCAGTCAAGGTCCACCGCCACACCCAGGCCCCGCTGGCACCTTTCGCCGTGCCTGAACGGCGTTTCAACCACATCCACGTGGACCTGGTGGGTCCCCTGCCCCCCTCGCGGGGGTTCACCCACCTGCTCATCATGGTGGACAGGACCACCAGGTGGCCGGAGGCCGTGCCCCTCGCCTCCACCACCACCGCCGACATGGCGCAGGCGTTCATCGCCACCTGGGTCGTGCGCTTCGGCGCACCAGCGGACATCTCGTCCGACCGCGGCCCACGGTTCACGTCTGAGCTTTGGGGCACGGTCGCCCATTCGTTGGGGGTCACGCTGCACCGCACCACGGCCTACCACCCCCAAGCCAATGGGTTGTGCGAGCGGTTTCGCCGCTCCATGAAGGCCGCACTCATGGCCGGCCTTCAGGACGACGGTTGGGCCGACCGGCTGCTGTGGGTCCTTTTGGGCCTTCGCACGGCCCCCAAGGAAGACCTCCAGGCGTCCGCCGCCGAGCTCGTCTACGGCCAGCCGGTCCGCGTCCCGGGCGAATTCGTGCCCGACGCTACCAGTCCCTGGTCCGCCGCTCGCCAGCGCTCGGACCTCCAGGAGGCCGCCCGACGATTTGCCCCCATGCCGACGTCCCGCCACGGTGGCCCCCAGTCCTACGTCCCCCCGGCGCTTCGCACAGCGGAGTACGTCTTTGTGCGTCATGACGCGCACCGGGGGCCACTCCGGCCGCCGTACGACGGGCCCTTCCGGGTCCTGCGACGGGGCGACAAGTCTTTCATCGTCGACTTCGGCGGCCAGCCGGACCGGATTTCTGTGGACCGCCTCAAACCGGCGCACATGGACGTCGACCGACCACCACGGTTGGCCCTTCCTCCGCGGCGAGGCCGCCCCCCGTCCACAGTTCCCCCCACTCGACCACCCACCACCACGTCGGACCCCTCCCCACGACCCTCCAGGGGTCGCTTCGGCCGGGTCATCCGGACCCCCCTTAAATTGACCCTGCCGGTGCAGGTCGATTCTTGAGGGGCGTGTGTAGCGATTACCGCTGGATGCACACAATCGCCTTGCTCCGGCCAGAACACGGCCAGACGCGCCTCTCCCGGGCATGCCCGGACTCACTGTTCCCGGGCACGCCCGAACCTCCCGGGCACGCCCGGTCTCGTCTTTCCCGGGCATGCCCGCTCTCGCCTTTCCAGGGCTCGCCCAGAGCGTCCGGGCATGCCCGCTATCGCCTTTTCAGGGCTCGCCCAGAGCGTCCGGGCATGCCCGCTATCGCCTTTCCAGGGCTCGCCCAGAGCGTCCGGGCATGCCCGCTATCGCCTTTCCAGGGCTCGCCCAGAGCGCCCGGGCACGCCCAGCCTCGACTTGCCAGGCCGCAGCCAAACACGCCCGGGCAGGTCCAGACTCGCCTTTCCAAGGCTCACCCTTGACACCCGGGCATGCCCGGTATAGCTTTTGCCGGGCAAACTTCCCGACATAAATGTGTATATATATTGCTGCCCGATAAACGGGCTTGTCAGAATACCTGAGCTGTTTTGTTTCAATAAAGCAACTCGGACGAATTCCGTCTTTGGTCGCGTCAATTCTTTCGACTCGCGTTGGAGCGCAGTTCCTTCAAGTGGTGACTTATTGTACATGATGGAAAATTACGCAGAGGTCAATCTGCCACAACAAGTCCGGCTTACCGGATACTTTCAGTTGGATGGTGCTCTACCCCACTTTGCTTTGAACTCCACTCCACTTTTTGAAGCTATTAACATACATTTGTTATCATGTTACAGTGTATTATCCATTGTTTTTCATTAAAAACGATAGTCCCATATAAGTGTTAACATTTTTTTGAAGCACCCTGTATTGTAATATTGGCAAGGATTAAACTCGGGAATTTACCATTGCGTTCCCAGCAGTTCGGGTAGTAATATAGCTATGGTGACGATGATAGGGTCTCCTCCTCTTCCCAACGGACAACGTGAGATCCTTAAAGTGTACCAAGTAATGCCGGTGAATGGGACGCCCATTTTAACGCCCATCCGAGGATGGCACACATATTAATGAATCACCTTACCTGTGAAACACCAGAATCACAGTTTATATCTTGGTCGGGATTCAAACCAGCCGAGACAGCCGGTACAGCGTAGAGGCGAGGGTGTATACCTCCAGAGTCAAGACCATCTTGCCAGCCCTGTATAGATCATTTAGCTCCTATAAATGCCTTATCAGCTTAGATATTACTTAAATGAAGACTTTTTCAATCGTTTCAAAAAAATTCTTCCATTTTCACAAAATACATCAATTCAGTATTTTGCCAAATGGTCGACAATGTTTTGATATTCTGGGGTACTGTATAAATTGAGGGATAGGATTTTGTCGAGTCAAGAGAATGTGGAGGTATTAAAAAGGAAACTGAATTGTTGACGAGTACAAGACAGCAATGTTAAGGCAACGCTGTTGAATCGATATTAAAACTTGCTTTGTTTAGGTCATTTGCTGTATATGATATTGAAATGAATGAATCAGTTTTTGCTTTGAGGAAAGAAACTCCACAATGTTTTCTTCCCTTCTTCACCATGGGCTTGTAAAACTTCCACAAAGGAAAGGGGGACATTCAAACATGTCTCCTGTCATAACCAGATGTCCCCATCCGCTCTCAATCATCTATGAATGCGAAAGACCTCAATGGATGTTTCAGAAAGAGTAGGCCATTGCGTGCCAGTACCTTGGTTCATTTATGAACTTCCATATGCAGTAAGGCTTCCCCCCCCATATACATACAGTGCATTCAGAAAGTATTCAGACCCCTTCACTTTTTTCACATTTTGTTATGTTGCAGCCTTATGCTGAAATCGTTTAAATTCATTTTTTCCCTCATCAATCTACACTCAATACCCCATAATGACAAAGAGAAAACAGGATTTTAGAAAGTTTTGCAAATTTATTAAAAAGAAAAAACTGAAATATCACATTGACATAAGTATTCAGACCCTTTGCTATGACACTTGAAATTTAGCTCAGGTGCCTCCCATTTCTCTTGATCATCTTTGAGATGTTTCTGCACCTTGACTGGAGTCCACCTGTGGTAAATTCAATTGATTGGACATGATTTGGAAAGGCACACACCTGTCTATATAAGGTCTCACAGCTGACAATAAATATCAGAGCAAACCCCAAGCCATGAGGTTGAAGGAACTGCCTACAGAGCTCAGAGACAGGATTGTGTCGAGGCACAGATCTGGGGAAGCCTACAAAAAATTTCTGCTGCATTGAAGGTTCCCAAGAGCACAGTGGCCTCCATAATTCTTAAATGGAAGAAGTTTGGAACAACCAGGACTCTTCCTCGAGCTGGCCGCCCGGCGAAACTGAGCAATCGGGGGAGAAGGGCCTTGGTAAGAGAGGTGACCAAGAACCCGATGGTCACTCTGGCTGAGCTCCAGAGATCCTGTGTGGAGATGGGAGAAACTTCCAGAAGGACAACCATCACTGCAACACTCCACCGATCTGGGCTTTATGGCAGAGTGGCCAGACGGAAGCCTCTCCTCAGTGAAAGACACATGAAAGCCCGCTTGGAGTTTGCAAAAAAGCACCTAAAGGACTCTCAGACTGTGAGAAACAAGATTCTGTGGTCTGATGAAACCAAGATTGAATGGTTTGGCCTCAATTCTTAGCGTCATGTCTGGAGGAAACCAGGCACCACTCATCACCTGCCCAATACCATCCCAACGGTGAAGCATGGTGGTGGCAGCATCATGCTGTGGGGGTGTTTTTCAGCAGCAGGGACTGGGGGACTGGTCAGGGTTGAGGTAACAATGAACGGAGCAAAGTACAGAGATATCCTTAATGAAAACCTGAAACAGAGCGCTCAGGACCCCAGATTGGGCCGAAGGTTCACCTTCCAACAGGACAATGACCTCTAAGCACACAGCCAATACAACGCGGGAGTGGCTTAGGGATAACTCTGTGAAGGTCCTTGATTGGCCCAGCCTGAGCCCTGACTTGAACCCAATCGAACATCTCTGGAGAGACCTGAAAATGGCTGTCCACCGACGGTCCCTATCCAACCTGACAGAGCTTGAGAGGATCTGCAGAGAAGAATGGCAGAAAATCCCCAAATCCAGGTGTGCAAAGCTTGTCGCGTTATACCCATGAAGACTCGAGGCTGTAATCGCTGCCAAAGGTTCTTCAACTAAGTAACGAGTTAAGGGTTTGAATACTTATGTCAATGTGATATTTCAGTTTTTTCTTTTTAATAAATTTGCAAAACTTTCTAAAATCCTGTTTTCTCTTTGTCATTATGGGGTATTGAGTGTAGATTGATGAGGGAAAAAATGAATTTAAACGATTGCAGCATAAGGCTGCAACATAACAAAATGTGAAAAAGAATAAAGGGGTCTGAATACTTTCTGAATGCACTGTATAGACCCTCTCTGATGGCTGATGCAGACAGATTGGTTCTGGAGCTAGTAACCACAGGTTGAGTTATGTCCATCATCCCGAGGTATATCAATACTTCTCCTTATTTAGAGGTACGTATTATCAGTGTCTTTGGAGTACCAGCAAAAAAAACCCAAAAAACAATGAACATCTTCTATTTATGAGCTAACAAAAGCAAGTTTGATTCATCACATTTTTCTGCCAAAAAGCTGCCACTAATGTTTTGCCTTGGAGATGAAACTGATAAGTCTGAGTCAGACTTCCAGCATCATGTGAGTATCATGAAGGCTCCGTGCTGAGGTTCCGCTCTACTCTCAAAGGATCCTCTTTCAGCCACTGCTCAGTTATTTCCAAGGCCAAGTTTCTGAAGACCCTTGTGAGCAAGGACCCCAGTCTTATTGAATTTCACCATGTAAGTGTTTTTTTTCTCCCCTTAGGTCAACTGTAACCCTTGTTGATGGAGTTCCCCATCTGGGAGATGGTGGGGCTGAAAGCACCAGATGCTCCTCTTTGATGCAGTTACTAGAAAAATCTGAGTGGTGAAGTTAAGCAAAGCATCAGCTAAGCTAGATACTCTTTAATAGGTAATTTTACACAAGGCCCAAATCAAGTGCCACGATTGAGTTCCTATTCCAACGGAACATATGATCACCTCACTTAATCTCTCAGTGAGCTATAATATCAAAATGGCAATGTGGAGAAAGTTCTCAGATTTATTGACTTGGATACCCATTGATAAAAGCATCACTGTGATCATTCGGCGACCAAGTGAATCATATCCACTTGTGAGTAAATCGTTTGTCCACTCTTGGATTACTGCAACTCACTGTAAGTTCCTCCACGAGCCCCAACACTGTCGAAAAATACTAGAGTTCATAGAACACCTTACCCGTGCAGTGTTCAGGTACGTAATTCAACTTGAATATAATAAAGGTTTTAAAGGTTGTAGAAAAAAAAATGCGGAAGTTTACCACTGTAAATACCAGTGTCTTATACACCACCTTATGTTACATTAGTTATTCGTGCCTGTTGTTTGTGTTTTTTATGACTTCCTTAAAAACAGTAAGTTTCCTGTTTGGAACGATTTTAAATTTTGGTTGACTAAATTTTGGTTCATGTTCAAAATATAACATTCAATTTAAATCAATTTGTTCCTCGAACATAAACTGATGTTTGTGGATGGGACGGACGGATGGATGGACAGAAGTGAACCTATTGCTCAACAACGCTCAACCTTTTGCTTTGCGTGCATGGGGTAATAAGTTAGGATGACCTTTTCTCTCAAGACCTTACACTTATTCACATCATGATAGCCAAGCTCTTAATGTTTATGCAACACCTGTAACGGTCTTATCCCCTGTGCAGTGTGCGTAATGAGGGGGTGGAGGGTGGAGGGAGGGATGGAAGATTTGAGGTCTTGAAGTCACATTTTACATTATGTGTAATTACACATTACACTCTGTATTTCCAGTGTGCATGGACATGTATTCACATGTTATGTGAAGCAAATAAATTATGTAGATTACATAATTTCTGGATCTGTTGAGTTGACGGTGACCATTTTGTAAAACTCTTCGTGCAACATTGAACTCAAGATGTCCAAATGTCGTACACGTCTATCCCCATTGGTTTCCCATGGGTGCCCCAATAGTCATAAAAAATACGCAATTTGATATCTGTCTGGCCTTCTGTCGGCCATGTTGACCACAATACATTCAGTCGTTACTTATCCAATCTCAACCAAATTTGACAGGAGGACTAAGGGTCACATGGTGGAGGTCCATTTGTGACTTAATTTGCCCCCCTCCCCAAGGTGGTTTTCAGCCTTGCGCAAAATCCAGGTTAAGGTGTATATCCGTGTTTAAATAGCTAATCATTGCGCTTTTCCAAGGCTGCTTCCCATAACAAAATTAAAAGCAACACTAATCATAATAGCATAATATTAATGTTATGACAAAACAATATTAATACCGATAATATCCCTTCTCCCCAAGGTTTTTTTTTCCTCCTAAGACAAATGCTGCGTTAACATTAATTTATAAATAGCTTATCATGGCATTCCATGGGCCAAGCCTACCAGAAGTAAAAATAATAATTATAAACCACAAACACGTATCATTACCTTTTTAAATAGTCACTACTGCTGTTTAACACTAAACTGAAAGGGAGGAAATTTGAATTTATTGAGGCATTATATGCTTATCGTGTACCCTACAAACCAATGGAATTGAGCTTAGATATACTGTAATCTATCTACTCCAAAGAGGATAATAACATGACCTTTCCACAAATGTTCACTGATCTGCATTTCTATTATGATCCAGAACATGGTTTTATTACCTTTCATGCAGAACTTTATTAGAATTTTTTATATAACCAGACTTGGTGGTGTAACGGTTTGAGCATCTGCTCCGAGTCTGGGAGGTCAAAGGTTAATTTCATTTCCTCATCTCATTTGACTACAATGAGTCATTTTTGTGCATTCTAGATGCTGCGTTTCAATAAAGCTGGCTATCTCATCTGTTAGCATTTGCTTGTAACTGTTGAAGACACAGTAGATTTTGAAAAAAATAAAATCCTGGCCATTCTGTGCAGGTATTCTGGCCAAATTTCAAAATTCCTAATGTCTGGCCAAAGACTGCTGCAGCTGGCCTCTTATGGTGCTAGCAGATTAGGACAACAGACATCACCAACCTACAAATTATGAATGGAACAAATGGAGAATTCATGTTATTCATTCCCACATGTTTTTACTATAAGCCTTTAAAAGAAAAGCGCAACAAAACCCACAAAGTAATAAATATAATGCTAATTCACAATCGATAAAATGAATTGGGTTGTTTATCATTTACAGCTGAACCAATGGCTCATGATGCTCAGAACCCAGGTTCAAATCCTATATCCCATTTGGGGTTGTCTATTGTCTACTAATGTCCTTGTAATTAGTGAAAAGGTAAACTGATGTCTACTAATGTCTTTACCCGACATGTGATGTATGTGGAAGCTCCATTAAGTACCTTAGGTAAATCTAAACAAAAGAACAGGTGAATAAAAGGAGAGAAGCTTGCATCATAAGAGTTCAACATAATTCACAAAGAAAGTTTCACTTGCAACTATTTCGATTGATCATGTTTAAGTGTTTAAGAGTGTTTTATTCCTGTGATTTTGCAAACAATTAAAGTCAATTCCACATGCAATAGGTTCAAATGGCAAAGTAGCAAGATATCGACAAACTGATAGATAAAGGTAATTGTCGGAATTTTGAAATAAGTCACTCGGCTCTATCCCACTCAAGGAAAGCTTCATAACTGGCATGGTTCCATAGTAAGGGCATTTTATGAGATATTTCACAAATCTGTTAACTAAATTGTTACCAAAAAATTTCTTCACCAATATGTTTGTAAAGGTGTGTAATAACATGTGTTAAAATGTTGAAGTTCAACTCTTGTGGGAAACCCAGAAAAAAAGCTGTTGAATTCGGGTACCGAAAAATTATTTTCGAGAATTTTTATTTTTTTTAATCGGCCCTTAAGTAACTTATGAGGGGTCAAATAAGGGTTTTTCATGATTCTGAGTTGATTGTTAACATTTATATTTTCACTTTTACATTTACACACAAAGTAGCTTTTATTTCACATACATATATAATACTCAAGAGTTATTTCTCATTCACAATGTCAGAAGTTTCAACAGTCATTGTCTATGTCTTCTTCAGACTCAACATCATGACTCCAGTTTCTGCATGTAATGCCATTACAGACTCCACAGGCCGAGATGCACGTGACCCCATTCTTCTTGCAGCTGCATCGCCGGTTGCTGCAATCTCCATGACAATTACAGCTCGTGAACTGCAATAGCTCCTCAGGAGCCGTGGGGTCCAGTGTTGGAACTGGCTCATACCCATGCACACCTATTGTCCATCCATAGTCACTGGGGTTCAGAGACATGCTCTGTAGAAGGATCCAGTCCCGGGTCTGCAGGTAGGCACGGAGTGAATGTTGTGCAGCTGCACCTTCTGTTGGAGGTAGAGTCTCTGGTTTGATCACTCCTGCCGCTGCCCAGAGTGTGTCACCTGGAGTGAGGAGTGGCTGATCATGAGCCAGGGAGGAGGAAAGCTCAGCGAGGGGGAGAAACATGATCGCGTTCGTTCCTATCTGTTTCCTGTTCGTAAATGGAATAATCTTTACTTCAGTTCCTCTCAGGATCTTAGCTTTGCCGAGTGCCTTCAACTTCACCTGGGGGAAAGCTGCTGTTGTCTGTGGATCTGGCAAAGGTGGTGCCGGAGAGGTGACTTCGATCCAACCCATTGAGTGAAAGGGAGTGTTTCTGTGAATAGAGACAATGTTTAAATCTATATTGTCTCCAACAAACTGAGTGACTGCATTGTTTGTTTCCCCAACCTCCATAAAGACCACCTGATCATTACTTGACAATTCACTTTCACTGGCTGGCACTTTGGCTGTCATCACTGATTGATCCTCAAGCGCAGCATCAACCGCAACCTCATCATTGATCTGTTCATCGGTTTCCTCCACAATGGTGTCAAGAGTGCCAGAAGTATCTGGAACATCATCTCCACTCCTACTATTAAGGAAGCAGTATTTGTAGTTTTGTGTCTCCGTGTAAGACTCAGTGTATCCCAGCCGGTGGAACTTGTTGAGCATCCATTTTGACCCAAATCTATGATCAAGTTGTATGGCAAGCCCCATTTGGTGTGGCAATACTCCAGACCGAGGTCGACAGGCCTTAATAAAATTCTGCCCCCAAACGGCAACTCTTTCGTCTGTCTTGACAATCGGTCTCAAGAACATCTGAAGGCTTGCAGGAACAAGTGTCAGCTGACTATCGATGTCAGTCATACTGTATGTGGTGGGGTATGACTTTGGACCTAAATCAATCAAGGCAATATCATTGGATATGAACTTGAGTGCCGTCTTTATGATCTGAGTCTTCTCATCTCCAAGGTCAAGATTAGCATGATGCACTCGCAGAATATTGTCGGTGCCATCTTTGAGACAGAGTACATCTGCCCTTCTTTCCTGTGTTGTGAAATACAAGGTGTCTTCGTATTTCTCTAGAAGTTTTATCTTTAGCCAATGCTTTGAATAAGAAAGGCTCTTCTCTGGTGACTGATCAAACTCCTGCAGCTTTTCATGGACTTGGTCCATGTTCATTACCCCATGCTCTAATTCTGAGTCTAACCATTCGCAGAATTCAATAAAAACTGCCTCTCGCTCCTCATCAATACTCCTCTGTCCTCTCTTCCTTTTTCCTTCCTCATCAGTCTTGGACAAACTGTCACCTCTCGCAAACATAAGTTTGCATCGCAAATGGTACAGTGTTTCTTCTGCTACCAAGTCGTTGATCCCTTCCAGGCGTCCAGTGACTTCAGTGCCCCAGTCATCCCCGCGACTCCGTGCTGTCTTCAGCAACCTTGCCTTCAGTGTATCTGCAGTCAAATTATCTGGCACTCTGTATTTCTTTCTAGCTTGTGCTGGATTATTTTTGTAGAGCTGGGCTGGTTGGTTGCAAAGAATGCATACATGCTTATACAGGAGGTCAACTGACTGTGATCTTCTAGAACTGCAGCCAGTTGATGAACTGAACTCACAAGTAGTGCGTCTTCTCTTCAACTTTGATGACTCTTTCTCTGCCTTTGATGCTTGAGCTGACTTCTTGGTGGTTGCAACAAAGTTGTTGTACAGATCATTTTTACACTTCTGGTGGTACCTCAGTTTTCCTTCCTTTTGAGCCTCCTTCATACGTTCCACAACAGTAACATTTTCGACAGTTTCTGCTTGTTTCAATAAAGTTGAGTATCCCTTTGGAGTTGCTTGTATGAGCCTTTCAGCTGGTGTATCCGAGCGTGCACAGATGAAGCAATTGAGCACAGGTGGAGTAACGTCTTCATCCATATTGCTAGACTCCATGTCCTGCAAAGTAGAAAATGAGATATATTTAGAAATTATTTTTCCACAAAGGAGTGTCTGTGGTGAAATATAAATGTTAACAATCAACTCAGAATCATGAAAAACCCTTATTTGACCCCTCATAAGTTACTTAAGGGCCGATTAAAAAAAATACAAATTCTCGAAAATAATTTTTCGGTACCCGAATTCAACAGCTTTTTTTCTGGGTTTCCCACGGGAGTTGACCTTCAACATTTTGACACATGTTATTACACACCTTTACAAACATATTGGTGAAGAAATTTTTTGGTAACAATTTAGTTAACAGATTTTCATATGTTTCCCTTACTATCCAGGCTGACTGAGAGTTTGACAATGGATCTAGTGGTTGGACTGGGGTGGGGAGGAGGGTAGGGAGAATGAAAGGCGGGAGGAGATTGAAAATGGAAAGCAATGATGTAAAGCAAACACGTTTGTAAGATTAGCGTGGTGATGGAAACCACATGTTGAGCGATGACTCTACGTGGAGATCTCACAGCCTGTTGACCTAAGCCTTGTTCTGAGAGCGACTTTGTGTGAAGGAGATTGCAAGGAAAAATGACTGAAAGGGATGAAGGAGATTGCAAGGAAAAATGACTGAAAGGGATGAAGGAGATTGCAAGGAAAAATGACTGAAAGGGACGAAGGAGATTGCAAGGAAAAACGACTGAAAGGGACACTTGCTGACTCTCCAATGAAAATCACATTTTATGAAATAAAGGCAGAAAGAAAAAAAAATTACAACAAATCTAAGCTTGTACTTCAGTCTAAATACAAAATACTGTACATGGTCGTAAGAAGCCACAAGGGTTTTCGAGCCAATATATACGTATACCTATAACTATATATGGCATGTGTATTTATATATGTATATATATGTACACTACATGACCAAAAGTATGCGTTCACCCCTTCTGATTAGTGTATTCGGCTGTTTCAGCCACACCCATTTCTGACAGGTATATATAGTCAAGCACACAGCCCTGCAATCTCTATATACAAACATTGGCAGTAGAATGGGCCGTATTGAAGAGCTCAGTGACTTTCAACGTGGCACAGTCATAGGATGCCACCTTTCAAACAAGTCAGTTCGTCAAATTTCTGCCCTGCTAGAGCTGCCCCAGTCAACTGTAAGTGCTGTTATTGTGAAGTGGAAACGTCTAAGAGCAACAACAGCTCAGCCGCGAAGTGGTAAGCCACACAAGCTCACAGAACGTGACCGCCGAGTGCTGAAGCACATGGCGTGTAAAAATCGTCTGTCCTCGGTTGCAACACTCACTACCGAGTTCCAAACTGCCTCTGGAAGCAACGTCAGCACAACAACTGTTTGTCGGGAGCTTCATGAAATGGGTTTCCATGGCCGAGCAGCCGCACACAAGCCTAAGATCACCATGTGCAATGCCAAGTGTCGGCTGGAGTGGTGTAAAGCTCACCGCCATTGGACTCTGGAGCAATGGAAACGCATTCTCTGGAGTGATCAATCACGCTTCACCATCTGGCAGTCCGACAGACAAATCTGGGTTTGGCGGATGCCAGGAGAACGCTACCTGCCCGAATGCATAGTGCCAACTGTAAAGTTTGGTGGAGGAATAATGGTCTGGGCTGTTTTTCAGGGTTCATGGTTTTTCATGGTCTAGGACCCTTAGTTCCAGTGAAGGGAAATCTTAACTCTACAGCATACAATGACATTCTAGATGATTGTGTGCTTTCAGGTTTGTGGCAACAGTTTGGAGAAGGCCTTTTCCTGTTTCAGCATGACAGTGCCCCCATGCACGAAGCGAGGTCCATACAGAAATGGTTTGTCGAGATTGTTGTGGAAGAACTTGACTGGCCTGCACAGAGCCCTGACCTCAACCCCATCGAACACCTTAGGGATAAATTGTAATGCTGAATGTGAGCCAGGCCTAATCGCCCAACATCAGTGCCCGACCTCACTAATGCTCTTCTGGCTGAATGGAAACAAATCCCCGCAGCAATGTTCCAACATCTAGTGGATGGCCTTCCGAGAAGAGTGGAGGCTGTTATAGCAGCAAGGGGGGGGGGGGGGGGGGGGGGGGGAGGGACCAACTCCATATTAATGCCCATGATTTTGGAATAAGATGTTTGATGTTCGGATGTCCACATACTTTTTGTCATGTAGTGTATGTATACGTCATTGGTTATATATATATATATATATATATATATATATATATATATATATATATATATATATATATATATATATATATATATATATATATATATATATATATATATATATATATATATGTCGAGATCATGCCTTTTATTGTGCCTTATGTAATTGTGGTTTGCATTTAATAATGGTTGCTTTGTGAAAAGGATTAAGCTTACTATGTTCCCTCTTGCTTTTTAACTATGCTATATTTTCCAACTGTGCCAAGGAATGTAGAAAGATAGTGAAACTGCTTGCTCTGTTAGACCCCCTCGTGAAAACGCGTCTGTCTGTCCTTGACCAAAAACCAGCATGGAAGATAAGTTTTGAGAATGTCACGGTGCTCTTGTGCTCATGCCAAAGAAGATAGGGTTTCGGTGGGAGATGTCGAGCCAGTTTTCCTTTGTCCGTGCTCATTTTTCAGCGGAGATTTTTTGTATAATTTTGTATATATAAAGAAACTCTTGGTTGCCAATTTTCTAGGAGTGTATGTGGCCATGCTGTTCAATTGTGAATGGTATGACTCTTACACCCTCCACAGCGCTGTGATATTGGTTCATCATTAAATCTTGTTATCTCTTGAACTCAAGGTGTGGAACATGGTTCTATTCTCCTCAGTTTGGTGTCAGAAGTGGGATCCGACTCTGAGCGATATTTGGGAGGCAGACCCTGTGGAGACAGCGGAGAGGCTGGCCAGCACTGATTTGATTAACGTGAGCTTTCATACTGAGGGGTCTTTCCAAATTGAGCTCCGTTTACTCATCCAGGCTGTCTGTCTTCCATTTCGTCGTTCCGTGCTTGGATCACGAACAAATTGGAATCTGGTGTGTAAGTACAGGCCTATTTGGCTCGGGTAGTAACAAGTTGTCTATTGATGAACCAAGAAATGGGGGTCAGTTAGCAAAAAGGGGGGGACTTCTTGGTAAAGCCAAGAACTTCCCAGGCAGGGCAGTCTAGAGACAAGATGGAGTTGATGGGGTTGATAGTAACCAGAGAAAGTATTGGCTGCGGGCTAACGAAGACCCAAGGAGGATGGCCAGGATAAGTTAGATAAGTTAGAAGCGCTATACAAGCATTGACCGCGAGTTAGCGCCGCGGGAGGACCGGATTAGGGAAATATCGGCGCGGTAAATTAAAAGGCAGGATTTTTCGGTGGATGGCCTCGGGGCGCTTCCTTGCGCCTTGTACGCATCACGAGCTGCTTCTTGCAAATGGGGGTCGTGCTGCCGTGCGCTGGGAGCGACCGTCTGGGCGCATGGATGGGAAAATGTTCCGTGCACGTTAATTAAATATCTTAAGGGAGATTAAGGTATGTCGGAGTAATACTCAATCTGAAGTAAACTAGAATGATTTGAGTTCTGGAGACGGAGTGCGTGTATTCGACGCATTCGGGTGGCTGAATCAGGCGAATAAAGGATTAAAATGAGCCAGGTAAGAAAATGATGCAACCAGCCGCATCGGGTGGTTGCACCTTTATGAAAAACTGAAAATGAGGGAAAGAATAACGTGCGGAGTTGCCGCATGGGGATGCAGCCCGGCTAGCATGGAGGCCGGCGAGATAAGCAGAAGATTGGGAGAGACCCAAAAATCCTGTGAACAGGTGCGGTTGGGATTGAGACGGACGAGTGTGGGAGAGCCGTCTGGAGAGAAAGGCGCATTATGGAACAGGAAGATGCGTGAGTACGGGGGAGAACCCTGCTATGAGGTTGCTTGGAGGATGTGTGCCCAAATGCATTGTGGGCCACTTCAACTTTCCTACACGTGAGTCGTTCATGCCTTGCCAGCAAGGTACTTCATGCGGTGTGCTATGCGCCATGTCGGTATAGTGGTCGCCTGTGAATCCTGCCATGCAATATCATGAGGAATACATTGTTTGATAATGGAATTATAAGAGCAATGCTGAATTAACGTTGATAGTAACGCGAAGTATATTAAATGAGGCGATTGATGTGGTTGAATGTAGGATTTCAAGACAATAATGAATTTCCGGTGCCAACAGGAAGTCTTGTTCTTGTCCATTGTCCATACAATGAATGATGTATAGTGTGGATGAGGTCTCTCTGAATGAGGTGAATGAGGTTGTCTACAGCGGATGAAATAGAGAATGGCAGTTACCAGGCCGAGGTACGGATGTGATGCGGAATGGCAGCTGGACGATGCATCGGCACATTTGTGTTGATCAATGCGCCGGACAACGGCTTTCCAGGCAAGCGATGGTGGTATGATTTAGTTATGAAAATGCATATGGGTCTCAGGGCAGATAATGCGAGACAAGCTGCCCCACAGGCGGATGGGGGAAAGTATTGGAGAAGATAATGTGGGTCGAACGCTCATCCGAGGGATGAAAACGGTCGAGGTTTCAACTGTCGGTATATGATGTGGCTCACACCGTGCGAATGATGTGTGGATGGGTTGCGTAATGCATCCTGGAGATGCATTGGTGCAAAGACACAGGGAAGGTGCTGAGAGTGGCACGGAGTACGAGTTGGTTGTGGCAGGTGAGAAGGAATGCACACCTGGAATGGAGTGTGCGAACGACGAGTGTGTGTGGAAGGTGTGCACCAGGTAAAGGGTGCTGCATGATAGAGCACGCCTCCCTAGGAAGGCTGTGGGGAAGTTATTGGTTATTTTGAGGTCCATTTCGCTCCATTTCGGATTTTAGTGAGACCCCTCTTGCAGAGGCAAGTTGTATTTTTAAAGATGACGTCTGTTTTAATTTGTTTTGGGATTTGACTTGGGATTGCGGAATGCGTTGAATAAAGGTAAGAATGACATGTGATGCTGGCGTGTGCCATTTATGGGTGCTGAGTGTACATGACTGGTGAGCGGGCGGCATGTGTGCTGAGTCCAATCGGAAGGATGGATGGTTATGGTTTCACCCGGTCTGTTTATCTGTCTGTCTGTCCGGACACGGAGCTCTTGGGGAGAGCCAGGATGGGTTGGGGTGACCAAGATGAATGTGGACAATATATTAATTGTTTGCCATTGTGAAAATTTTGCCCTCGATTTGAGACGAAGACATATGGCATTTGCTGTCCGGCTCAGGTTGGCTGGTTTCCTCAGCTCTGGAGGATCAGAGCAGGTGGATATTTTAAGCTGATACTCCTATGACAAATGTTGATACTCCTATGTGATGCGGGGTATGTGTGTGGTGATGGTGTCTGGGGCCTCGGGGTTTGCCCCTGCCTATTTGCCGGTCTGTCTGTCTGTTACATTTGACCCTCAGAAAAGGTTTCGTGAGATTTCAGAATTGGACAGCCCATGTGTTATGACATGCTTGGGTGTCTCAAAAATTTGCTGAACAGACGTGGTGCGTCAGACAAATCGATTACATTTTCGTGGGAAAGATGACTGAGAAGGACTTCAAGGGCAGGTGGGTGGTCACCTGCTGTGAATTGTGGTGGAACATTCGAGATGTCCCCTAATACAACGAGGGGACGAATTGGTTTGTAAATGTGTTGTGCAAGTACTTTCTCTGTAGGTAGCCAAATTCTACCTGGGGTAAGTCCAGGTGGAGAGGGGAGTTGTCTCTGGTGCCTTGCTCCACGGAGCAGTCCTGGTGTTGAGTCTCATATAATCGTGGTTAAAGTACATGTGCAAACAAAAGTGTACTTTGGTTTGTATGACTGGAGAAAAAGACAACATGGGTTTGTTTTTGGGAATGCTAGCTTGGTGGGGGTGTGAAGGTCACGGCGTGCTGGGATATCTTTGTGTACAGTTGCTGGCTTGGACTGACTTGTGTGCGGGGGAAAAAGAAAAAAATTGGAACTGTTTCGGAGAAACAGTGGCTTGGTTGGAGGTTGGGATCCAGTATTCTGTTGGGAGCACGCAATCTGAACAGAATGGATTGCCATTGGCTATTTTTCAAATGATTTTATCAAAATGATGGCTCCTGAGTAAGGGGAGTGGGCAGGTGAAATATATTCACTGTAACAGGTGCATGTGATGCTGTAGGGAGGAATTGGAGGAAATCGGGTTGAATTTAAATTGAAATGAAGATTGAAAAATCCAGATGGGGCCATAACAGTGTATGGGGAAGCGTCGTTAAATGGTAGTAGGTTTAGACAGGTATTGAAAGGGTTCGTGCAATGTCATTTTGGGGGGTAACCATGCTCCAGGTGGTGGGGCAGCCGGGATACAAATGGGGGTCGGCCAATTTAAGGATGTGGATGCGCACACACCTGGAACAAGGCATGTTCCTAAAGCTTAGGTGTAAATGTTGGTTGGAAAGGGGAATGAGTTCTGGGAAAATGAATTCACTTATAATAATAATAATAATAATGCATTTATTTTATATAGCGCTTTTCAGGAAGCCCAAAGACGCTTTGACAGAGTGCAAAACATAATGCATAGCAAAACATAAAAACAATTGCAAAAAAGAAGAATCAATAGGGAAATATTCAAAGCACAAAGGAGGGAGAAGGAGAGGAGATAGTCAGGGGTTAGATGCTGTGGGTTAAATGTTGAATGCAGTGTTGAACAGGTGGGTCTTGAGTGATGTTTTGAATGTGGTGAGTGAGGAGGAGTCTCTGATGGTGTGAGGTAGCGAGTTCCAGAGGGTGGGAGCAGTGGGGGATTTGCAGTTATTGATGGAGATGAACTGACGTCTGTCAGAGAGGTATGATTTAATCCAAGAGAGGGCAGTGCCGGTAATGTTAAAGGTGGTTTCAAGTCGGGTGAGGAGGATGGTGTGATCGATGGTGTCAAAGGCAGCGCTGAGGTCAAGGAGGATGAGAATGTTGAGGTTGCCAGCGTCAGAGGAGAGGAGAAGGTCGTTGGTGATTTTGAGGGGGAGCAGGTGCGGCGGTGGTCAAGCTGTTGTAGATGTTTTCAATTTTGCGTTGGAAGAATGAAAGGAACGAGATGCAGTTGTCTATTGTGAATGACTGGGTGGTGGTGTTCAGGGGGCTGAGGAGTTTGTTTATTGTAGAGTTGTTGAATCTGTCTGTTTAAGAACATTGGGGCTTGTGGCTCGCCATTGTCTGTCTGCCAGTTATGGTGGGCAGAGGGAAGAGGGAGTAATGATGCTCCTGCCTCTTGCTTGGCAGAAGGTAGAGGTGGTGGTGGGCCAAGATGGGTCAGAATAGGCCATGGAACAAAATTGAGCTCTCAAGAGCTGAGGTGATTTTAACCTGAGGATGCATCTCTCAAGGGACCCCTGGCTGGTCCGAGGTGTGAAATATGGTGACGTTGTCTTGTGGACACTTTGTGAGTGGCTAGACAGACGCGCCTGGAAGGGGAAATTGTATTCATAAACTCATGTGGGTTGTGTCTGAAGGAAAGGTTTGGGAGGAAGTGTGAAGAAGGTCGTGGAAAGTGCAAAGATGATTGGATTGGAAAGTCGACTCAGATGGATTATTTGTCAATGACAAGTGACTGCAGGAATTGTTGAGGAAGTAGAGGAAAAGGTTGTAAAAAGTTAATGGAAAAGACAGGAAATAAAGGAAAGTGGTTAGTTATGGACTGTTGTTTTTGAGATAAGAAGGTGATACAAGGGGTTGGCTTGCACTGGGGGGACCAATGAATGTAAAGTTGTGAATTTCGTTTAATAACGTTGCGTTAGATTGCTACATGCAGAATGACCCCAATCGAGGAGGTGATTGGGGGCTGGTGAAGATTGGATCACGGCTCTGCAGACCAGGTGAACAGAACTCCACCAGGTATGTGGGAATCGCATCAATTGAATTATTTCTCAAAGGGAGGTGATAGAGCAAAATGAAGAAGATTGTCATGGGGACCGCAAGGCTAACCCCCGCTCTTGCAGGGAAATGGCTTTGGGAGGCTAGTTGTTGTTGTTTTGGTAGACTCTAGGTTCTAAAACCTAAGGCAAAATGCACAGGAGGGTAAAGTTGGTGATTGCGGATGGAGATTAGCTAGAGAACTTGGAGACGATTTCGTTATTTTTCAGATAATTTTTCCAGTGGGTTTATACTGGTGTGAAATTCGCGTATCTAGGAAGGAAGGGAAAAAATGTCCAGGTATTGATAGGATAACAGTGAAATTTTGAAGGGGAGAATACCGATTATTTCCATTGACCGATTATGGTTGGGGGGGAAATGGTTGGTAAATCATGTATTATTAGATGTAGGGAAGATGATTAAAAGGAAGGTATTTTCGGAAATTGGTGAAAGTAAATATGGCATTTGAATTTCCAGACACGACACAGGAAATGCGGCTATGAATAAGCCAACCATCTGAGAGATAAGGTAACTAAATGCCAATTGGTGGGATGGGGGGCTAGGAATTTGATCATGGTGTGTGTAAGAAAGTATTTTTCAGGATGGACGATGAAGAAACCGCCGTCGGAAGACCATGATCTTGACCGCCGAGGCCGTCGACCTGAACGAGCCCCTGGGCGATGCCGATGTGACCGGCGCATCAGAAGACTGTTGATTTATTTGATTTATTGTGATGATTTTGTTGTAAATCCCCTGCGGGAATTGGCTAATGCTTCTTATGTATTATAAGCACACAGCTGCACATCTCCGCTTGATTTGACTATGGATCTGACTGCAATGCTGGGTCTGGCTGCCAAAGGACCTGACACTGATACTCTGGTTCCACAAGCTGATTATGCGTCCATGAACGTCTTTGACACAAAAGGAAGTCTCTCTCTTTACTTTGAATTGTAATGCTCTGTACTCTGACCAGGAACACGTGACACAAGATATTAATTACATTATGTATTCCTCAGAACAACAGCATGGACGTCGATTAACTTCGAAGATCGGCAAGGACCGGGTCTGTGCGAGGACGGGGAGCCCTTCGATCGGGGGGGATTTCAGCCGCACCTACGCTGCTCCAAGGGTGGGCTGTCAGACCCCCCCGGGCAACATCCTTGGCCGGACCAGGCGCCTTCGTTGCGGATCTGAAAAGTTAATAGATTTTCATGTTCTGGACCTTCATGTTCCAAACACGCACAACATGACACACCTTTCAAGCGTGCATGCGGGGTACTTTATGTGCGTGGCATGCCCTTGGGAGGACACATACAACACTCAATAAAGCCCGATGTGGCCACATATAACACTATTCTCTTTTGCTTTGCAAATAAAGCCGATGTGGCCTGGTCTCTGTGATACGTAGTCTCGTAGAGACCAAATGGGGGAATGTCGAGATCATGCCTTTTATTGTGCCTTATGTAATTGTGGTTTGCATTTAATAATGGTTGCTTTGTGAAAAGGATTAAGCTTACTATGTTCCCTCTTGCTTTTTAACTATGCTATATTTTCCAACTGTGCCAAGGAATGTAGAAAGATAGTGAAACTGCTTGCTCTGTTAGACCCCCTCGTGAAAACGCGTCTGTCTGTCCTTGACCAAAAACCAGCATGGAAGATAAGTTTTGAGAATGTCACGGTGCTCTTGTGCTCATGCCAAAGAAGATAGGGTTTCGGTGGGAGATGTCGAGCCAGTTTTCCTTTGTCCGTGCTCATTTTTCAGTGGAGATTTTTTGTATAATTTTGTATATATAAAGAAACTCTTGGTTGCCAATTTTCTAGGAGTGTATGTGGCCATGCTGTTCAATTGTGAATGGTATGACTCTTACACCCTCCACAGCGCTGTGATATTGGTTCATCATTAAATCTTGTTATCTCTTGAACTCAAGGTGTGGAACATGGTTCTATTCTCCTCAGTTATATATATATATATATATATATATATATATATATATATATATATATATATATATGCATATACATATTGTTGCGGATATGAGGATTGTGTTTTTTTATTGTGTTGTATTGTATCGTAAATTGTGTGAATTATTGCTTTAGTCTGGACCCTCCTGCCTCCAGTGTTGTATAAAGGTCAAAGGGCGTTCCCGTAGTTAATTCCATAAAGCATATATGTCAGCCAATCATAGATTTCCCCCTGGTTGATAGTTATATCTTATTATGTGTATTAGGGTAAGGCCTTGTCTTCCATTAAGATGACACTCCATTGCACTGCATTAAATAAGAGTAGATCCCCTTTCATCATTGCCAAGCCTCGATTGCACATTACATCCCCTCCAAAACCACCATTGAACATGTGCTCGGGTCGGGGAAGAAAGGCGTGCCCACCCGTCGTCATCAAGGGCGGAGCCAGAGGGTCGCGCGACCAACCACGGCCGAGGTGAGCACACCGATGGGCGTGTCCTGAAGGCCGGCGGCTTAATCGCCTGAGGCGCTATAAAGGCGCACGCGCAAGAAGTTGTCGGTGGTCAGTGGTTGCGTTGAGTTGTCAGTGGTTGTCGGTGGTGAGGAGTTGGTTGGTGGTTGGTGGTTGGTGGCTAAAAGTACAGTTGTTGTTGAAGGAGGAAGGGTTGATGAAGAAAGAGAGTGGCGTGGGAGGAGGACGAGTTGAGTGTGGCGTTAAGTGGCAATAAAAGTGGAGCTGAAGAGCCCGGAGTCCAGCACGATGCGCCCATCCGCTCGGGGTGAACAATACGCGCCGCTGCACACGAAGGCTTTCCCGCCAAGAACGCGAGTCGACTCCTGGAGCGGGACCTCGACGCCTGCAGTGGCCTGGGCCTTCCCATTCCTCCTTCCAACCAATCCATTCTGCAATTCCCCATGTGAGTCCGTCTTTGTTTGTTCTGTCCTGGGTATTTAATTAAGCTCGTATAAGCTAGCGTTGCACTGTGTCTCTAAAATCTTCTGTAAATTATTTTATTATCTTTCCTTCTCCTTGGTTATTTTGAGCCTGTATATAGTAGGAATAAATTTAGTAGTATTTTCAACCTTTTTTTTGACTTCTTCTTCTTCTTCTTCTTCACATCCGTGTCGCTTTTGTCTTTTCCATATCGAATAGCTGTGGCGCGATCCGGCCAACGTTCGGGGATCGGGTTAATCGGGGTAACTGTTAGGCCGCGGTGCCATCCGCTCGGCAAACCAACATCCATATCCGCGGGCCGTAACAATTGGTGTCTGGGAGTGAGATACGAGGCCCGAACCAAATTTTTAAAACATCAAGAAAAAATTTGGTCAAAATTTGGAGCGGCCGAAATTTGTTTTGTTTTACAAAACCCGAATTTTGAAATCGCGCCATGGCTGGTCAAGGCGACGGGATGTCGGTGGGAGAGATAGACGGGGTAGAATCGACCGAGGACCTCGGGGAAATGTATGTGGAGGAAAGGGAAGAGGAGAACAATGAGGAGGTGGTTGAGGAGGTATCAGGCGCGCAAAATGGCGCCCTCATGCACGAGGTTGAGGAGGCACAAAATGGCGGCGCTGCGGCAGCCGAGACCGCAGCGCTGGGGAAATTGGACCTCTTCACGGCGCAGATGATGGGGTATATGAAAAAAATGGCTGAAAAATCCAGCAGGGACATGGACAATAAATTTGAGGGTTTAGACAAGAAATTTGAGGGGTTAGACAATGGGATAAAAGAGGTGAAAAATGGGTTAACGGGGGTGGAAAATAGAATGGCTGCCCAGGAGAATCAGATAGAAGGGGTGAAAAATGGGTTAACGGGGGTGGAAAATAGAATGGCTGCCCAGGAGAATCAGATAGAGGGGGTGAAAAATGGGTTAGAGGGGTTAGAAAACAAGATGGAAAACAAATTGCGGGAAATATGGGAGCAATCCGCCCGAGAAATTAAACAAATGGGAGAGCAGATAGAGGAGGTGAAAATCGGGGTAGAAACCAAATTGGATGCTCAGAGGGATGAATTGGGACAAATGAGGGTGGCATCTACAAAAGAGAGGGAGGAGATGAAGGAGGAGATACGACGAGGTGTAAGCGAGGAGGTCTCGGGGGTACGCGAGGAGGTAAAGCGAGGCGAGAAGTGTATGGAAAAAGAGGTGAGAAATGGGACGGCAAAGTTACAAGGGGGCATAGAGGACCTGACGGAGGAGGTGGAACAGCTGACGGTGGGACAGACGGAGTTAGTGGAGCAGGTTCAAAGGAACATTGCGGTACTAGGAGGGTTAAAAGCAACACAAAGAGACATTAAAAATGACTTAATAGCGACACAGAGGCAATGTCAGATGGTACGTGAGGGACTGACAACGAGGATGGACGAGGTGACAGAAGTAATGGAGATGAAGGACCGGGAGGTGAGGACGCACATAGAGACGGTCAAGGTAGCCTTAGAGGACGAGATTGAGGAGACGCACCAGGAGATAAAAGAGGTGAAGCAAAAGTTAAAGGAGGTGGAAGAGGGGGTGAGTGAAATTAAGAAGAGACGGACAGAAACTAAGAGAGAAATACAGGAGGAGGTGATGGAATATGTACAAGGTCGGTGCTCAAATCGTGATGATGTGCTCGCTAACCAAATAAAGAGTTTGCAGGTGGCGAAGGAGGTGCGGAGATGAGGTGCCAAGGTGAGTGGCGATATACGAGGAAATGTATATGATGTGAGGGGAGCTTCAGTCGGCTTGGGGGTTGATTTGGATCCGGGTGTTCGTGAGAGGCCGCTGGTGAAGTGTGTGACAGGTGCGGTGTGCGAAGGAGGCGGTGTGCAAGAATGTCCGACCATGGGGTGTGTGAGGAAAAAGTGCGCGCCGAGGAGTGAGTGTGCTGTCGAGAGTGAGTTGGTCATAGCGCGTGTGCGAGGAGGCACATGGAAGCGCGGGATGGGGAGTGTTACAGAGGATGTAACGAGAGAGTGCACACCTGTGGTGAGTGTAACGGAGGAAGTAACGGGAGAGTGTGTGCAAGAGGATGCGCGAGAAAGGTGTGTAACAGACAGGTGCATGAGGGAAGAGTGCGCTGTCAAGAGTAAGAAAGAGTGCACACCTGTGGTGAGTGTTACGGAGGAAGTAACGAGAGAGTGTGCGCAAGAGGATGCGCGAGAAAGGTGTGTAACGGACGGGTGCATGAGGGAAGAGTGCGCTGTCAAGAGTAAGGGAGAATGCACGCCTGTGGTGAGTGTTACAGAGGATGTAACGGGAGAGTGTGCGCAAGAGGATGCGCGAAAAGGTGTGTAATGGACGGGTGCATGAGGAAAGAGTGCGCTGTCAAGAATAAAGGAGAATGCACACATGTGGTGAGTGTTACAGAGGATGTAACGGAAGCATGCACGCCTGTGGTGAGTGTTACGGAGGGTGTAAAGGGAGAGTGTGCGCGAGAAAGGTGTGTAACGGACGGGTGCATGAGTAAAGAGTGCGCTGTCGAGAGTAAGGGTGAATGCGCGACCGAGTGTGAAGGTGAGAGTAGTAAGAGTGACACGGAGCGTGAGTTGGTTGTGGCAGGTGAGAGAGGATGCACACCTGGAATGAGAGGATGTACACCTGGAATGGAAGGATGCACACCTGGAATGGTAGAGCGTGTGTGGGAATGCACACTGGAATTAGTAGTGAGG
The DNA here is from genome assembly GCF_964187855.1 of Myxine glutinosa. Taxonomy (NCBI): domain Eukaryota; kingdom Metazoa; phylum Chordata; class Myxini; order Myxiniformes; family Myxinidae; genus Myxine; species Myxine glutinosa. Next base: position 125,791,271 of record NC_136268.1, read on the forward strand.
CACATAGTTGGCTGTGCAAGTGAGAGCACACCTGTGGTTGTCACAGAGGAGGTGACCGAGGAGGGGGCGCGAAGAGGTGTGTTGGTGAGGTGTGCGAACGACGAGTGTGTGCAAAGGTGTGCGGTGGTCAGGTGTGTGACCAAGTCTGTGAGCGAAAGAACGAGTGCAATGACGAAGTATGCGGGGTGTATGGGCGGCGTTGGAGCACCGAGCTCGGTGAGGGTGAAAGGGGTAGCGTATGCGTGTGAGCATGCAGGCGAAGCATCGACGGTAACCGGGTTAGCGGTTAGAGCGACTTATAGCCGAATCGGGCCCTGGGTGCGCGCCGGGCAGCTTCGCGTGCCGCGAGGACCAGCGGGGATCCGAACCACGGCGGTTTCGAAAGAATCGCCGTACGCGATCCACGCCGGGCCGCGCTTTGAACGGCCGCGTCCGTGCTCAACTAGGCGGAGCGGGCAGCCCGATAGGAAGGGTCGTCATGGCGACCCCTTTTTGTTGAGGCGTTCTGGCAGGTCGAGATTGGGCCATTGGATGGCTCCGTGCCGAGGTGGTGCGTGGGATCTCGGCCCGGGTAAGCCCCCGTCCTTGCACCGAATGTCGGACGCATCCAGCCGCCGGCACCAAACAACCCGCATTCATTGCTCGGCTTTGCGAAGCCGAGCTTTAGAAGTGAATTGGCGCACCGAGAGGCACTATTGAGTAGACTGATGACGAGGATAGTGTTTTGGCCCCGAAATTAGAAAAAGCGAAATTTGATGATTGGCAAAGGATTGGCAGACCAAGGATTGGCAGATGATGGGTAGTGATTGGCAAATTTTTGATTGGCTGGAATTGAGTGAGCAAAATTTATAGTGGAAGATACCCGATGTGATGGGATGGCAACTCTGCCATCTCTCACAGCGGGGGCAAAGGAGCACTAGACTTATGGGGTTTATGGCAGTGAAAACTAGCCCGGGAGGGTTTGGATAATGTGTAGGGACCTAGAAGATGACCTTAGGTGACGTTAAGATTAGTTAGTGACAATGATACCTGTAGTGGGGACGCAGGTAGATTAGAGTGGATGATAATGACATGGTATGTGCTTAGTTTAAAGGGAAGACGGGGAGCACTAAGTTAGCAGGGCAACAGGTAGATTAGATGATGCCGTGTGAGTGTTGGAGGTGTATTCAGAAGTGTATTGTGAAAAGTGTGTGGTTAAAAGGTGTGATTGCACAGGTGTGCAACTGAACAGGTGGATGGAGCAGTGTATGAGGGAGTGATGGTGATGTGTGTTGTGTTGACCAAATGGTCCAGGAAGGAAGGAGGGTGCAGGTGGCACCACATGTGATTGCACAGGTGTGCAACAACAGGTGTATGGAGAATGGTCATGTGAAATACATGGAGTGTGGAATACATGGAGTGTGGAATATATGGAGTATTGGAATGGATGGTCGTGGAGTGAGTATGGTGGAAACTATGGAGTGGAGTGGATGGTGCGAAGGTGTGAATGGGGGAAGGATGGACCCCCATCACGAATACCCGGGGAGGGTAGTGTAAGTGTTAGGTAGAGGGTATAGGTAAATTGTGGTTGGATATTGGCATCTGTGGTGCAGGTGAAAGAATGGTGTTTGGATGGGTGCATTAGTGTTGTGGAAATGGCGGGGCATGTAGCCTGTTAGTATGTGTAGTTGGTTTGGGCACTCCACCACTGTGAGGATGTCGGCCAGGTGAGGCCGCAGGTGGGCTCTGGGAGCCGGTAGAGTTGTTGTGGATGGGGCCCGAGGATCCAGAGGACGGACCCGGGTAGCCCAGTGCCAGAGGGCACCGAGGGGTGACAGAGCCAGGAGGGGCCTTCCCCAATTAGATAGGTTAGGGTGAGGAGCTAGGTAAGCTCAGGTGGCAACTGCAGTGGTGGAGGTGTGCAGGTGGGTAGACCTGCTGGTAGAGCTGCACGACCCAGCCCGGAAATTGTGCAAGGGCACCGGGAGATGAATCGGGGGAGTGAGACCCCAAATTGAGAAGCACCACAGTTTGGTCAATGGGAATTGGTTTTTAAAACCACATAGAGTAAGTTGGCCAATGGATTGGCAGGGAAAGACCCCGGGTAGTGTAAAGCGTGTTAATGTCATTTAGAAAGTAGTTAGGATGAAAATCTCCTCGCACCATCTGCATCCACTCACCTGAGGTGACGTAACTCCACACCATGCCATGTTTTATTATTTTTATTTTGATGCAAATGTTTGGATTATGAGATGCATCATGACGTGGGTGTGACATTGTGCTTGATGTTCCATCTCTCCCTCCTTATGAGGATTGATGATAAATTGGTGATGGCAAATTTTGGTTAGAGGGATTGTGGAGACGAATTTGGTATAGGGGAAATATGGGGAAGACGTGACATTGGCGACGGATTTGTAAAGGTGTAGATTGTTGTACATATGGGGTAAGGGCAAGGGTAGAGTAGGTGACAAGGGGGGGTGACGTATGGTAGGGACGAGTTTTTCTCACTTCGCTCTCCGTACGCACTTCGCCTTGCATTGCCTTGTTTGATGTGTACCCTTGTGACCTTACCCCTCGCTCATCTGTCTCTCCCCCCCTTTGTCTCCCACATGAGGACCTGTGCGCCACTGGGTGCCGAGGGGAGCGTGCGTGAGTCCGCCATTGTGCGCCCGGAACTCCCAGAACCAGCTGTCTGCATCGATGCACCACATTATGGACCACATGTCTGTGGCTGAGCACCACTGATGGACCCCATGGGTTGGGGCATGGCCCCTCTGCTGGAACCGGCCATGAGGGCCCGAAATCTTGCTGGCGGACCTTGGCCACAGGGCACCGATGCCCCACAGGTGAACCATACATAGTCGGCCACTGTGGGCCATAAAAAAAAAAAATGGACACGTTGGGTGCATTTTAATTCCACCAATAGGCCGCCAGGAAAGAAGATGACAACACCTGGAAAATAATAATAGCCAGCAGACGGAGCCGAAGAGCAAGAGACCACCTGCAGGGTTTGGGGTTGTTGTTTTTATTTTTATTCATGAACATTGATGACTGTGCACCGATTGGTGCTTGAGGGTGTGTTGGTGCGTTTTGGGTGCTTTCAGGGTGCATTGATGCAGAGCAGACTGTCTCTCCCCCCCCAAAAGAACAATCAGAGGTCCTGGGTTAGTTTTGTAAATAAAGCAGAGCCATTGTAAATAATGCTCCCCACCATCAGTGTATAGTTTGAAGACCATTCCGCAATTCGGTTAGCTGTGGGCGTGAGTCTGTTAGGTAGGGTGCAATGGAGCAGCGGGACATATTTATTTATGTTTTAAAACTGTAGCACTCAGGGTCAGGTTAAAAGTAGAGGGAACTACACCTACGTGTCACACAAAGTTAAAGTTATAGGCCTGGGACGTGCCTAAGAGGAGGAGGGTGCAGTGTTGCGGATATGAGGATTGTGTTTTTTTATTGTGTTGTATTGTATCGTAAATTGTGTGAATTATTGCTTTAGTCTGGACCCTCCTGCCTCCAGTGTTGTATAAAGGTCAAAGGGCGTTCCCGTAGTTAATTCCATAAAGCATACACGTCAGCCAATCATAGATTTCCCCCTGGTTGATAGTTATATCTTATTATGTGTATTGGGGTAAGGCCTTGTCTTCCATTAAGATGACACTCCATTGCACTGCATTAAATAAGAGTAGATCCCCTTTCATCATTGCCAAGCCTCGATTGCACATTACATCCCCTCCAAAACCACCATTGAACATGTGCTCGGGTCGGGGAAGAAAGGCGTGCCCGCCCGTCGTCATCAAGGGCGGAGCCAGAGGGTCGCGCGACCAACCAGGGCCGAGGTGAGCACACCGATGGGCGTGTCCTGAAGGCCGGCGGCTTAATCGCCGGAGGCGCTATAAAGGCGCGCGCGCAAGAAGTTGTCGGTGGTCAGTGGTTGCGTTGAGTTGTCAGTGGTTGTTGGTGGTGAGGAGTTGGTTGGTGGTTGGTGGCTAAAAGTACAGTTGTTGTTGAAGGAGGAAGGGTTGATGAAGAAAGAGAGTGGCGTGGGAGGAGGACGAGTTGAGTGTGGCGTTAAGTGGCAATAAAAGTGGAGCTGAAGAGCCCGGAGTCCAGCACGAAGCGCCCATCCGCTCGGGGTGAACAATACGCGCCGCTGCACACGAAGGCTTTCCCGCCAAGAACGCGAGTCGACTCCTGGAGCGGGACCTCGACGCCTGCAGTGGCCTGGGCCTTCCCATTCCTCCTTCCAGCCAATCCACTCTGCAATTCCCCGTGTGAGTCCGTCTTTGTTTGTTCTGTCCTGGGTATTTAATTAAGCTCGTATAAGCTAGCGTTGCACTGTGTCTCTAAAATCTTCTGTAAATTATTTTATTATCCTTCCTTCTCCTTGGTTATTTTGAGCCTGTATATAGTAGGAATAAATTTAGTAGTATTTTCAACCTTTTTTTTGTCTTCTTCTTCTTCTTCACATCCGTGTCGCTTTTGTCTTTTCCATATCGAATAGCTGTGGCGCGATCCGGCCAACGTTCGGGGATCGGGTTAATCGGGGTAACTGTTAGGCCGTGGTGCCATCCGCTCGGCAAACCAACATCCATATCCGCGGGCCGTAACATGGAAACGCATTCTCTGGAGTGATCAATTACGCTTCACCATCTGGCAGTTCGACGGACAAATCTGGGTTTGGCGGATGCCAGGAGAACGCTACCTGCCCGAATGCATAGTGCCAACTGTAAAGTTTGGTGGAGGAATAATGGTCTGGGCTGTTTTTCAGGGTTCATGGTTTTTCATGGGCTAGGACCCTTAGTTCCAGTGAAGGGAAATCTTAACTCTACAGCATACAATGACATTCTAGATGATTGTGTGCTTCCAGCTTTGTGGCAACAGTTTGGAGAAGGCCTTTTCCTGTTTCAGCATGACAGTGCCCCCATGCACGAAGCGAGGTCCATACAGAAAGGTTTGTCGAGATTGTTGTGGAAGAACTTGACTGGCCTGCACAGAGCCCTGACCTCAACCCCATCGAACACCTTTGGGATAAATTGTAACGCTGAATGTGAGCCAGGCCTAATCGCCCAACATCAGTGCCCGACCTCACTAATGCTCTTCTGGCTGAATGGAAGCAAATCCCCGCAGCAATGTTCCAACATC